>NC_088243.1:15841943-15851943 GCF_036934945.1 Oncorhynchus masou masou | reverse complement strand
AGTGTCTATCAGTTTTAGTAATCATATAAATAATGGAAAATATTGAATGATTCTAATAGGTCACCCACTTATTTCCCAGACAATGAAATATGAATTAATGTAATAATACTATGTATTAAGGATTCAATTATAACCTATATTCTCCTGTCATACTAATGCAATCAATATCTTAACTGATATTAGCTTTCATATTTTATGCTTAAGTAGTAAATGCCATATCATGACTCCCAAACATAATCTTAAATATCATACAATAATTTTAAGTCATAACAATCAAACAATGCATTGCCACTAAGCTAAGGTGTTCCCAGATGTCTGAAATACAGAGGCTGGAGTCCTTTCCATGTGTCTATACAGTCTCTGTGCAGGCAGAGAGAACTTTCATTGAGTAGGGCTCCTCTTGTGGACGAAAGGAGGAACTGACATGAGAACAAAAAGTGAGGAGCCTGAAATTGGTCTTTGATACTTCCTTTTCTATGGCCAATGTTATTGTATTAAGTTTTTTTTATAGATGTCATGTTGTCCCCTTCCGGGAATGAAACATACATGTTATGCTGACAACACAAAAGGGAATGTAAAGAGGAATGAATTAGACAAGCTTTGATCTTCTTCCACCACATTAAAGTAGCATATTCAGTATCCCCTTTCCATTTCCTGTATGTAGCAATGTATGTTGTGTTGGGCCAGTAACAGAAAGGTTCCCCAGTAGGCCGTCATTGTAAATAAGAAAGTGTTCTTAACTGACTTGCCTAGTTAAATGAAGGTTCAATAAAAAATATGAACTAAAATACTGACTTGCTGAGACCAGACCTCACGCTATAATCAGCTTACCTCTGATACATTGTGAATGAGACGTCATGCAGAACAACTCCAACGTTTTTCCCTCCTGTATAGCAGAGAAACAGGGTGTCATTAAGCTCTAGTCTAATTCTCATCCTCATCACCCTCCACAAAGGTTCACATAATGTTAAAATCCTTTTACTGGTCATTGTCCCACTCCAGTCCGATCAGCAGCGATGTCAAATCTGACCATAATACCATCAAACATCCAAATATCCAATCCCAGGTGCTTTCATCCCATTATGAATACAATGGCTCTTATGTGTTTGACATTGGATTAGAATGCGTACATCTAATGGCAAGATTAGATTCTGTCCCTGAGCTGAATCTGACCTCAACTGCTATTTTGTTATCTAGTACTTGTTATTAGTATCAGTCTCAAATTAGAGAGTGGAACGATAACAGCCACTGAATTAACTGATTCTCTACTAAAATATACCATTGTGTGGAGGTGGACAATGTTAAGTCTATAATACATAGCAAAATTACTTTGAAAAAATTGATTGTGGGGTTAAAAGGTTATCAAAACAAAGCAAGGACCAATGTTTGGTGTTCACATTGTGAGTATAGCCAGGCAGGGGGTTCTTAGGAGATACAGTACACAGTGCCATGTCCTTTCACACATTTTCCTTGTCTTATGAGTGCTACCTTACCAACACTCATTGCCTCTCTGCCTGACTATCCACTCCCTCATTGTGTCTCTCCAAGGACATGTCTTTGTCGAAGATGGAGGAAACACCTAGCTAAGGTTGATGGTGAACAGTAGGCCCGAGGGCCAGGAGGTCTTGGGGTTCAAGTTTCTAAGTTCGGTGTTGAGTTCCATAGTAGTAGGTTCGAGAACCAGTGATGATGTCCTCCTCGCTCTTCAGACTGATCATATGAGGCTGAGATGTACATGAAATTCAACTACCACTTAGTGGAATAACAAGGGCCTTCATGGATTCACAGAAACCCCAGTAAGTCATACAAGCAAAGCGCTGCCCTCTTGACAACAATACTCACCAACAGACAAAAGGGACTTTTTCGTCTTCGCTGTCAAGATAACGCATGGAATGTCTATTGTAAAGCCATGAAATATTGTACACATACTGCGAGTTCCTCTGTGTTTGTGGGCCCTGGCAGACACACACAAAGGAACGGTTTACTCTCTCGTCTTAAGAAGCTGCCTCCACTGCATCCCAAAGTGCAAAGAGGATGGCGTTGAAGGGAACAAAAGCTTTTCAAAACGCTTCTGATGGCCAGGACCAAAGACTTCACTTCAGAATGAAAGAAAAGAGCAGATAAAGAGAGAGAATGAGCTAAATAAAATAATGAAATCATAAAGTGTGAGTAAACAAGTCAAGCAAGGAGAGGAAAAGTGGAGATGAGAGGCAGCATCTCAGCCACATCCAAGATGTCTTCGGCGTCTTCGTTATCCATGAGCCCAGACGAGTAGAGGTTATCTCGTCTGAGAATTGCCTTTTTTGGAGCAGGGGCCAACAGGTGTTAGTGTCATGCGAGGAGACAAGAGTCGTCACAGCAAAGGCAGCTGGGTAGTGTGAAGCGATAACAACTTGGAAAACAAAGGAGTGTTTTTTTTCTTCTTGGGCCTGGTGACAAACACGCAAACCGCGTATGGTCGCCTTCGTTTCTCCGGCACAAAAGGTGTGCATGTGGTTGTAGCCCCAAGTTCTTTGCTGTAAAAAGAACCTGCTAAGATTTTGTCTGTGCTGTGTCTAAGGATCATTTTCAGAGCAATACTAATTAATGTTAAAAAAAATAGGGGTGACAGTTGTGGTCCTGGAGGCGAGGGTTTAGGTAACAGTTTGAGTTTGCACCATATTTCCGAAACGCTGACCTTTTGTCACCTGTTATTAGAGCAGGAAGTCATCTTCGGCAGTGTGTGTGTGTGTGTGTGTGTGTGTGTGTGTGTGTGTGTGTGTGTGTGTGTGTGTGTGTGTGTGTGTGTGCGTGCGTGCGTGCGTGCGTGCGTGCGTGTGTTTGCGCCACATACTAAAAAAATATTTTTCGCTTATTTCTTTTAGTTAGAGCTTTTCAAATGTAAGCAATATTCCCCCGCTGTTTATAACCATATTTTGGCACAAAGCCCCCATTCACGACCACTACTGATTTCTCACTCAAATGACAGATTCCCATCTTTGTTGTTTTCTGTTTCATCAGCTTGCTTTCTGTCTCTTGTGCCAAATGTGTACACATTTGAGTGTAAAGACAATTTTTTATGTAATTTCAAATGGAGCTCCTTTTTGGAAGATTATCCTAATAGCCATTTGATAAAATTGAGCATGCAGGTAGAATGGAGCTAGCCTGATGCCATCGCTCTTCTGCTATGCAGGGAGAAAGTGGCAATATGCAATTCTACTACAATTAGAGCCTGCTGGGTTTCATCAGGCATGGGTATCTCTCGCCCGCCTCTCTCTGTATGGCTGTCTTTCCTATGAAAGGCAGAAACCCTGAGAACTGTGGCCGCTCAGACAACATGCAGCAAACACTCCCACGTTGTTGTCACCTAAACCAGTGTGCCTCTTAGTGACATGTGTACAGTAAACGATAGCTCTCAGTTGTGGTTTTACTCAATTCTCCTTTTTTTAAATGTAGTTCTGTTTAAAAGACACCTGCTGAAAGTGGAGTGTTTAAAGTGTTTGAGTTTTTAACAGATGTAAAGGAGTGGGAGACCAACAGGAGATACTGGGTGTTCTGATTAAATTGTATGATACGTTGTTGGTTTTTGTTTTGTATTGCAACACAAAGCTGTGTTTTGGTACGTAAAATAGGTCATAATATTCTGCTAATACTCTCTCAGTATATCGTCTGCATGGAATTCCAGGGCTATCCCACAACCAATTACAGTATGTCATCATTTGATGGGTTTTTTCTCAATAAAGCCTAAGCTAATCATTTATTTCCTCTACACTAGCTTAGCCACTGTGTGAGAGACTCTGTGTTACAAAACCTCGACACACACATATGCTGTCACAGTTAATGGAGGAAGCAATCACATATTTCAGGGTCCACAACCAGCGGCATTTGGGCCCCCCAAGTTTTCTGAGCGAAAATAATAATAATAAGATAAAAAATTGAATGCAGATCTCTGTTTTTTACATAAAAGACTGTAAAAACACATCAGCTCTAAGTGATTTTAATTTTGGAAATCTGTCACAAAGTATTCCCACGCACAAAAGAGAAATATATGTGATCATATGCAAATAAATATAAGCATGGTTTGAAATGATTACGTTTTATGTATTATATCTATTTGTATATTCACAGTCTGCATAATGATTTGTCATTATGTTCTGTAATATTTTAAGGGATATGAGTTGTGTTAAAAAAATCCAACAAGACATTTGATGATTGTTCAACCATTGTTCCTGGAAATGTAACCAGCCACCTACTTCACTGGAAGGGAAAATCAAAAGTAATAAGCTATTTGGAGTGCTGGGTGTGGTAGCGTTTTAAATGGAGTAATTAATAGTGCTCTCAAATATCTCCAGAACTTATTACGGGCGGGAAGTCACTTACAAAGAGCCACTTGAATAGCAATCAAAGATTTGACTAATTTAATAGCTCATTGGAAGCTGTTATACAAGGTTAACCGAACAGGCACATTTCAGCAGTTACAGAATGAGGTCCCACAGACAAATAACGGACTAGGATGTGGTCATTAAACCTTTATTCCTCATTATGTATACCCTTTACATGCACAAATGGCTTTCAGTTTTGCACTGCACAGATTCAATTGAATTTAGATTAATGAATTACCTTAAAACAAGCAGTGAGATTTAAGTAACCACTAACTATATTCCACATAGGTCATTTGTAATGAAGAAAAAGATAAAACCATTTGCCCAAAAATATTTGAACCAAATTAAGACTTCTGTGTAACAATTTCAAAAGTAACAAAGCAGAAGCAAAAAAAATCTAAAGAAAGAAATGTAGACCTATTTATGTATGTAAATATGAATTTTGATTTTATAAAAGCAATATATGCAAGCGTGAATTCACTCTCTCACTGTCTCTCTCATCTACACACACGTTTATGTGTGAAAGTTGTCAAAGCCATAATTTCAACAACAAAAAAGACATTGACTTGTACAGAGTGATGTAAAATGTTTTAAGCCTACAGTCATGATTTATTTGAAGATCACTGAACTTTACTCTCCATATATGTACTATACAGTAAATAAGTACATGTTACTTATGTGGTGTTCTTAAAACTTGATACTCATGATAATCTGAAACTGTTTGTGGAAATAAAAGTCACATTTTAGACTATAGATATTACATGGGATATGCAGTAGTGGAAATAAAAGTCACATTTTAGACTGTAGACATTACATGGGATATGCAGTAGTGGAAATGCAAATGCTTCATTCAATCTGAAAAATCCTCAGAACATTATATTTTATGATTTTGCCAAATAGCTGAGGATATGCATAAATTACTACGGTGGACTAATTCCACAAAGAGACAGGGGGATTGTACAGTAGACGAAAGTCAGATGAAAAACAAAACAGCACCAGAGACAAAACAGCACCGTTAGAAAAAAGCACCAGAGAAAAAACAGCACACAAAACAACACCAGAGACAAAACAGCACCAGGGACAAAACAGCACCAGAGACAAAACAGCACCAGAGACAAAACAACACCAGAGACAAAACAGTACCCGAGACAAAACAGTACCAGAGAAAGAACAGCACCAGAGACAAAACTGTACCAGAGACAAAACAGCACCAGAGACAAAACAGTACTCGAGGCAAAACAGTACCAGGGACAAAACAGCACCAGAGACAAAACAGTACCCGAGACAGAACAGTACCCGAGACAAAACAATATCAGGGACAAAACAGCACCAGAGACAAAAGAGTACTCGAGACAAAACAGCACCAGAGACAAAACAGCACCAGAGACAAAACAGTATCAGGGACAAAACAGTACACCAGAAACAAAACAGTACCAGAGACAAAACAGCACCAGAGACAAAACAGCACCAGAGACAAAACAGTACCCGAGACAAAACAACACCAGAGACAAAACAGCACCAGAGACAAAACAGTACCAGAGACAAAACAGCACCAGAGACAAAACAGCACCTGAGACAAAACAGCACCAGAGACAAAACAGTACCCGAGACAAAACAGTAGCAGGGACAAAACAGCACCAAAGAAAACAGTACCCGAGACAAAACAGTACCAGGGAAACAACAGCACCAGAAAAAAACTGTACCCGAGACAAAACAAAACAGCACCAGAGACAAAAAGACTACCCAAGACAAAACAGCACAAGAGACAAAACAGCACCAGAGACAAGATAGTACCAGAAGGTGGTTGGAGGTGGTTGGAATGAATGTTCAGAAGCTCAGTGTTTTTAAAACTGGGAGACACTCACCCTGCTTTAGGCTTCATCGGTCTCACACAGAAAGGAGAGAGTGAATAGACATATCTATCTACAATCCTGATTTCGTCTGTCACTGTGCACGTCTATGCATCGTGTATCTGTGATTAGATACCATTTTTCAGCTCAGTAAATATAAATATATATATATATATATACAGTGGGGCAAAAAAGTATTTAGTCAGCCACCAATTGTGCAATACTTTTTTATATACCCTTTTTTGGCAATGACAGAGGTCAAACGTTTTCTGTAAGTCTTCACAAGGTTTTCACACACTGTTGTTGGTATTTTGGCCCATTCCTCCATGCAGATCTCCTCTAGAACAGTGATGTTTTGGGGCTGTTGCTGGGCAACACGGACTTTCAACTCCCTCCAAAGATTTTCTATGGGGTTGAGATCTGGAGACTGGCTAGGCCACTCCAGGACCTTGAAATGCTTCTTACGAAGCCACTCCTTCGTTGCACGGGCGGTGTGTTTGGGATCATTGTCATGCTGAAAGACCCAGCCACATTTCATCTTCAATGCCATTGCTGATGGAAGGAGGTTTTCACTCAAAATCTCACGATACATGGCCCCATTCATTCTTTCCTTTACACGGATCAGTCGTCCTGGTCCCTTTGCAGAAAAACAGCCCCAAAGCATGATGTTTCCACCCCCATGCTTCACAGTGGGTATGGTGTTCTTTGGATGCAACTCAGCATTCTTTGTCCTCAAAACACGATGAGTTGAGTTTTTACCAAAAAGTTCTATTTTGGTTTCATCTGACCATATGACATTCTCCCAATCTTCTTCTGGATCATCCAAATGCTCTTTAACAAACTTCAGATGGGCCTGGACATGTACTGGCTTAAGCATGGGGACACGTCTGGCACTGCAGGATTTGAGTCCCTGGCGGCGTAGTGTGTTATTGATGGTAGGCTTTGTTACTTTGGTTCCAGCTCTCTGCAGGTCATTCACTAGGTCCCCCCGTGTGGTTCTGGGATTTTTGCTCACCATTCTTGTGATCATTTTGACCCCACGGGGTGAGATCTTGCGTGGAGCCCCAGATCGAGGGAGATTATCAGTGATCTTGTATATCTTCCATTTCCTAATAATTGCTCCCACAGTTGATTTCTTCAAACCAAGCTGCTTACTTATTGCAGATTCAGTCTTCCCAACCTGGTGCAGGTCTACAATTTTGTTTCTGGTGTCCTTTAACAGCTCTTTGGTCTTGGCCATAGTGGGGTTTGGAGTGTGACTGTTTGAGGTTGTGGACAGGTGTCTTTTTGTCAGTCATAGTTGAAGTGTACCTATGATGAAAATTACAGTCCTCGCTCATATTGTTAAGTGGGAGAATTTGCACAATTGGTGGCTGGCTAAATACTTTTTTGCCCCACTGTATTTACAGTTGAAGTCTGAAGTTTACATACACCTTAGACAAATACATTTAAATTCAGATTTTCACAATTCCTGACATTCAAAACTAGTTAAATTCCCGGTCTTAGGATCACCACTTTATTTTAAGAATGTGAAATGTTAGAATAATAGCAAAGAGAATGATTTATTTCAGCTTTTATTTCTTTCATCACATTCCCATTGGGTCAGAAGTTTACATACACTCAATTAGAATTTTGTAGCATGGCCTTTAAATTGTTTAACTTGGGTCAAACTTTTCGGGCAGCCTTCCACAAGCTTCCCGCAATAGGTTCAGTGAATTTTGTCCCATTCCTCCTGTCAGAGCTGGTGAAACTGAGTCAGGTTTGTAAGCCTCCTTGCTCGCAAACTCTTTTTTTCAGTTCTGCCCACAAATTTTCTATAGGTTAGAGGTCAGGGCTTGGTGATGGCCATACCAATACCTTGACTTTGTTATCCTTAAGCCATTTTGCCACAACTTTGGAAGTATGCTTGGGGACATTTTCAATTTGGAAGACCCATTTGCAACCAAGCTTTAACTTCCTGACTGATGTCTTGAGATGTTGCTTCAATATATCTACATAATATTTCATCCACATGATGCCATCTATTTTGTAAAGTGTAGCAGTCCCTCCTGCAGCAAAGCACCCACCACAATATGATGCTGCCAACCCCATGCTTCACGGTTGGGATGGTGATCTTTGGCTTGCAAGCCTCTCCCTTTTTCCTCCAAACATAACGATGGTCATTATGGCCAAACAGTTCTATTTTTGTTTCATCAGACCAGAGGACATTTCTCCAAAAAGTACAAACTTTTTCCTCATGTGAAGTTGCAAACTGTAGTCTGGCTTTTTTTATGGTGGTTTTTAGGCAGTGACTTCTTCCTTGCTGAGCGGCCTTTCAGGTTATGTTGATATAGGACTTTTGTACCTGTTTCCTCCAGCATCTTCACAAGGTCCTTTGCTGTTGTTCGGCGATTGATTAGCATTTTTCGCACTAAAGTACGTTAATCTCTAGGAGACAGAACGCGCCTCCTTCCTGAGCGGTATGGCGGCAGCGTGGTCCCATGGTGTTTATACTTGCATACTATTGTTTGTACAGATGAATGTGTTACCTTGAGGCATTTGGAAATTGCTCCCAAGGATGAACCAGACTTGTGGAGGTCTACATTTTTTGGGGCTGATTTCTTTTGATTTTCCCATGATTCCAAGCAAAGAGGCACTGAGTTTGAAGGTAGGTCTTGAAATGCATCCACAGTTACAGCTCCAACAAGACTCAAATGATGTCAATTAGCCTATCAGAAGCTTCTAAAGCCATGTCCTAACTGACTTGCCAAAACTACTGTTCGTTCACAAGAAATTTGTGGAGCAGTTGAAAAACAAGTTTTAATGACTCCAACCTAAGTGTATGTAAACTTCTGACTTCAAACAGTAACAAAAGTTTGGACACATACTTTTTCTTTATTTTTACTATTTTCTACATTGTAGAATAATAGTGAAGACATCAAAACTCTGAAATAACACATAAGGAATCATGTAGTAACCAAAAAAGTGTTCAAGGCACACTTAACCAGCATGGCTACCACAGCATTCACAATATCTTTTGTTTTTCAACAGGACAATGACCCAACACACCTCCAGGCTGTGAAAGGGTTATTTGACCAAGAAGGAGAGAGAGGTTTTTTTTAACCTTGATTTTATTTTTATTTTAACTAGGAAAGTCAGTTAAGAACAAATTATTATTTACAATGACGGCCTAGGAACAGTTGGTTCACTGCCTTGTTCAGGGGCAGAACGGCAGATTTGTACCTTGTCAGCTCGGGAATTTGATATTGCAACCTTCCGGTTACATGCTGGTTTGTATTAGTGCTGCATCAGATGACCTGACCTCCACAATCACCCGGACTCAACCCAATTGATATGGTTTGCGATGAGTTGGAACTCAGAGTGGAGGAAAAGCAGCCAACAGGTGCTCAGCATATGTGGGAACTCCTTCAAGACTGTTGGAAAAGCATTCCAGGTGAAACTGGTTGAGAGCATGCCAAGAGGGTTCGAAGCTGTTATCAAGGCGAAGGGCGGCTATTTTGAATAATCCAAAATATATATTGATTTCTTAAACACTCTTTTGCTTACTTCATGATTCCACATGTGTTATTTCATAGTTTTGATGTCTTCACAATTATTCTAGAATGTAGAAAATAGTACAAATAAAGAAAAACCCTTGAATGAGTAGGTGTGTCCATACTTTTTACTGGTACTGTATATTTGTTCTCTAAAGCTATAGCCTAGTTTCATTCTTCGCACATAACTGTGATGCACTGACGCACGCAACTAGCTGGTGCATCTGCCTGTATGGGGGCGTGTGTGTAAATCTCT
>NC_088243.1:15749443-15836943 GCF_036934945.1 Oncorhynchus masou masou | reverse complement strand
CCACCTGTTTCTATTTCCTGTTTCTGATGCAATGATTCACACATCCGCTCCATGTGTTTCCTCTGAGCACAGTACCACCCACCCACCTGTTTCTATTTCCTGTTTCTGATGCAATGATTCACACATCCGCTCCATGTGTTTCCTCTGAGCACGGTACCACCACCCACCTGTTTCTATTTCCTGTTTCTGATGCAATGATTCACACATCCGCTCCATGTGTTTCCTCTGAGCACGGTACCACCCACCCACCTGTTTCTATTTCCTGTTTCTGATGCAATGATTCACACATCCGCTCCATGCGTTTCCTCTGAGCACGGTACCACCCACCCACCTGTTTCTATTTCCTGTTTCTGATGCAATGATTCACACATCCGCTCCGTGTGTTTCCTCTGAGCGCTCTACCACCCACCCACCTGTTTCTATTTCCTGTTTCTGATGCAATGATTCACACATCCGCTCTGTGTGTTTCCTCTGAGCGCTCTACCACCCACCTGTTTCTATTTCCTGTTTCTGATGCAATGATTCACACATCCGCTCTGTGTGTTTCCTCTGAGCGCTCTACCACCCACCTGTTTTTATTTCCTGTTTCTGATGCATTGAGTGTATTTTTTTTCTTATATTCATAGTATGGAAAAACCACTTGCTACAGTAACACCGTGTGTCCGGATACATATTCAATCCAAAGTAACCCACCATGATCCAATGATACTTTATCTTGCAGGATGTAGCCTCAGGTCACAGTGGCCAGGAGGTAAGATGGATTAGGTGTGAACGTGTGGGTGGCAGGCAAAGTGAAAACCATGGATGTAGTGACAGTCGGAGGAAGAGAGGGGGACAGTGAAGGAGCAGATGGAGGGAGGATGAAAGGCTACTCAACACACCGGACAGATGAGGGAGGAGACTAGGGAGAGGAATGAGTGAGTGATTTGTTAGATGGAAGGAGGGAGGAGTCTGCAGTGGGAGCAGGAGGATGAGGGTTAGATATGGGGTACTGTGGGTGTCTCAGAGTTCCTATGCCAGGGGGGTCCCACCCCACCTGCCTCCCTGCCCGTCCGCCCCACTCCCTTTCTCTTCCTGTCTCCCTCCAACCCTTCCGTGACAGCTCCACACTCCGGATCAGTAGAGCCGGGGATCGTGCATATAATCCATCCCACGTGCCTGATGCATTTTTAATTGTATGGAAGAAGAGAGGAGGAGAGGGAATGGAGGACAGGGGACAGAGATTGAGCTCTATGGTGGCTCGTGGCTCGGCCGTGGAGGCAGAGCAGCGTAACTACATGGGCACACATCCCTTGTAATGCCAGTTAAGTTAGGTGGCTATCTCCGGTGACAATCCCCCCCCCCCAGCTTCCATCCAGCCTATTTTGTCTGTCAGTGCTGTTTGATTTACAGTATAATTCCTTCACCCAATCCAACACCTATCTTTATGGCATGACTGACAGACACAACATGGCATGATTGACAGAGAAGCTTAAAACTGGAAGGCTCATAATCCATCAATATTATGTTAAATGAACATTTATTTGGCATATGCAGAGCATACAGTGGGATGGATACAGGAACATAACATTGCATTGTACCATGTACTATTGAAGTAACAATTGTTTTTTTTAAATCCCAATGTCAACCTATAATGCACAGGATAGTTGAGACCTGTTGAACTGAGGAAACAAAATCAGCCATAGATGATGACGAATCTCTAAACCCTTCAGCTGAACTGTTTGCGTGGCCATCAGCAGTGTCCATGTGACATTCTACTTGCTATACCAGAAACCAACAAAATCGGGCATCAGCCATTGAGAATTGAACCTCTGTAGCAGGGCCATAAGGATGCATTGAGGTCATATTGGCTCTGATGACCTCCTAGTAGGGGGTGAAAGGTGTTAACCAGGAGCAGCACATATCAGTTTGTGGCCTGGAGCGCTGGACCTGGCAACAGGTTCGCCTTTCCAAGCTGCTCTGTGGCGAGTGCCATCCTGCCGTGATCTGCTGTGGCACCATGTGGTTTTTCCCGGCAGCTACAGTATCTGTATATGTCCTGTCTTGTACGTGAGTTTTATTTGAATTCTAAAAGTGTTCAGTTGTCATTGTAATAGTCCCATTATTTTTTTAAACATTCACTTTAAATCGTGAATTACAGTGTGTGTATTTTTACATAGAGACTTATGAGGTCTTTTTTTATCATGCAGCAAGTAGTCCCAGTCTTTCATGGTTCTGTTACTCCAGCAGTATTGATGCTGATGAAAAAAATAATGTGTTGAAATCACTTATTAGCACAAGTGTCAATGGCCTTTCCAAACCAAGTTTTCATAGTATTGCTTCTAATTCAATGTCACTGTATATTAATTTCTCAAGTTTCATCAGGAAAAGGTCAAATACTTGCAACGAGCGTAATGTCTGTTATTCTGTATGAACAAACGTTTCCTATCAAGCCCTTTGCACTGATGTTCCTGGAGAAACTCTTGCTTGGTTTGTAGTGGGACAGGAGGGATGAGTCTGAGTATTTGGGGATTGTTGTCAGTGTTTGGGAAAACACAAAACAAATGACCTCAGTACAATGCAAAGTCGTATTCTCATATACACCCCACTCAATTTGGGGCAGTAGTTAGCCTAGTGGTTAGAGCGTTGGGCCAGTAACCTGAAAGATGGCTAGATCAAATCCCTGAGCTGACAAGGTAAAAATCTATTGTTCTGCCCCGGAACAACTGTTTCTAGGCCATCATTGTAAATAACAATTTGTTCTTAACAGACTTTCCTAGCTTTAAAAGAAAACATATCCAGTGCATTAGCCAAATAAACATTACATGATCAAAAGTATGCTCATCGAATGTCTCGTTCCAAAATCATGGGCATTAATATGGAGTTGGTCCCACCTTAGCTGCTTTAACAGCCCATACTCTTCTGGAAAGGCTTTCCATTAGATGTTGGAACATTGCTGCAGGGACTTGCTTCCATTCAGCCACAAGCACATTAGTGAGGTTAGGAACTGATGTTGGCCGATCAGGCCTGGCTCACAGTCAGCATTCCAATTCATCCCAAAGGTGTTTGATGGGGTTGATGTCAGGACTTTGTGAAGGCCAGTCAAGTTATTCCACACCAATCTTGACAAGCCATTTCTGTATGGACCTCGCTTTGTGCATGGGGGCATTGTCATACTGAAACATGAAAAGGGCCTTTCCCAAACTGTTGCCAAAAAGTTGAAAGCACAGAATTGTCTAGAATGTCAATGCATGCTGTAGATTTGAGATTTCCCTTCACTGGAACTAAAGGGCCTTGCCCAAACCACAAAAAACAGCCCTAGACCATTATTCCTCCTCAACAAACTTTACAGTTGGCACTTTGCATTCAGGCAGGTAGCATTTACCTGGCATCTACCAAATCCAGATTTGTCCGTCGGATTGCCAGATGGTAAAGCATGATTTTTCCCGCCAGAGAATGTGTTTCCACTGCTCCAGAGTCCAATGGCGGCAAGCTTTATTCAACTCCAGCTGACACTTGGCATTGTGCATGGTGATCTTAGGCTAATGTGCGACTGCTCGGACATGGAAACCCATTTCATGAAGCTCCCGACGAACAGTTCTTGTGCTGACGTTGTTTCCAGAGGCAATTTGGTGTTGCAACAGAGGACAGGCGATTTTTAAGTGATGCGTAATTCAGCACTCCGCCTCCCTGTTTTGTGAGCTTATGTGGCCAACCACATCGCGGCTGAGCCGTTGTTGCTCCTAGATGTTTTCACTTCACAATAACAGCACTGACATTTGACCATGGCAGCTCTAGCTGGGCAAAAATGTGATGACCTGACTTATTGGAAAGGTGGCATCCTATGACGGTGCCACGTTGAAAATCACTGAGCTCTTTTAAGTAAGGGCATTCTACTGCCAATGTTCATCTATTTATTTATTTTATTTCACCTTAAATAGGCCAATAATGGCAAAGTAATTACAATTTAGCAATTTACACTGTAGTGATATGTACTGATGAGGATGTGCAAGTAGAAATACTGGTGTGCAAAAGAGCAGAAAAACCAAAACAAAGGGCAAAACAAGTCAATAAAACAAAATGGGGATGAGGTCGGTAGTTGGTTGGATGGGCTATTTACGGATGGGCTGGGTACAGCTGCAGCGATCAGTAAGCTGCTCTGACAGCTGACACTTAAAGTCAGTGAGGGAGATACAGTGGGGCAAAAAAGTATTTAGTCAGCCACCAATTGTGCAAGTTTTCCCACTTAAAAAGATGAGAGAGGCCTGTAATTTTCATCATAGGTACACTTCAACTATGACAGACAAAATTAGAAAAAAAATCCAGAAAATCCCTTTGTAGGATTTTTAATGAATTTATTTGCAAATTATGGTGGAAAATAAGTATTTGATCAATAACAAAAGTTTATCTCAATACTGTGTTATATACCCTTTGTTGGCAATGACAGAGGTCAAACGTTTTCTGTAAGTCTTCACAAGGTTTTCAAACACTGTTGCTGGTATTTTGGCCCATTTCTCCATGCAGATCTCCTATAGAGCAGTCATGTTTTGGGGCTGTTGCTGGGCAACACGGACTTTCAACTCCCTCCAAAGATTTTCTATGGGTTGAGATCTGGAGACTGGAAGGGTGGCATCCCAGGACCTATTATGAAAATTACAGGCCTCTCATCTTTTTAAGTGGCAGAACTTGCACAATTGGTGGCTGACTAAATACTTTTTTGCCCCACTGTAAGTCTCCAACTTCAGTGATTTTTGCAATTTGTTCCAGTCATTGGCAGTAGAAAACTGGAAAAAAAGGCAGCCAAAGTAGGTGTTGGCTTTGGGGATGACCAGTAAAATATACTAGCTGGAGCGCGTGCTACGGGTGGGTGTTGTTATGGTGACCAGTGCAAGCTGGAGCTCTACCTAGCAAATACTGATGACCTGGTGCCAGTGGGTTTGGCAGCGAATATGGTGACGAATAAGCCAACGAGAGCATACAGGTTGCAGTGGTGGGCTTTGGTGATAAAGCGGATGGCACTGTGATAGAATGCATCCAATTTGCTGAGTAGAGTGCTGAGTAGAGTGTTGGGGGGTAATTTGTAAATGACATTGCCGAAGTCAAAGATCGGTAGGAGAGTCAGTTTTACGAGGGTATGTTTGGCAGCATGAGTGAAGGAGGCTTTGTTGTTGTTGTGAAATAGGAAACCGGTTCTAGATTTAACGTCGGATTGGAGATGCTTAGGGATAGGGAGCAAGTATTTCACGTCCAGATGAAAAGCGTGCCCAAAGTAAACTGCCTGCTACTCAGGCCCAGAAGCTAGGATATGCATATATATAGAAAACATTCTGAAGTTTCTAAAACTGTTTGAATAATGTTTATGAGTATACAGAACTGATTTGGCTGGCGAAACCCCGAGCACAATCCATCCAGGGAAAACATTTTTTGATGTCAATCTGTTTTCCATTAGGTTTCTATGGAAAGCCCTTTTAATAGGACTCTGCTTGCAGTTCCTATGGCTTCCACTAGATGTCAACAGTCTTTAGAAATTGGTTGATGTTTTTCTTTTGAGAAATGAAGAAGTAGCCCTATTCTTTCCATGAGTCACTCCAGGTGGACTCAAGTCTTTTAGTGCGCCTGACCTGGAACGTGCTTCATTTTGTTTTTCTCTGGTATTGAACACAGTTTTTCCCGTCTTAAATTTGATCAATTATTTACGTTTTAGGATACCTAAGGTGGGATTAGGAAAGTTGATTGAAATGTTTGGAGCAAGTTTACAGGTAACTTATTAGATACGTTGTAGTCATGTTGGGCGAGTTGGAACTGGTGTATTTTCTGAATCAAACACGCCAAATAAATTGACATTTTGGGGATATGAAGAAGGAATTTATCGAACAAAAGGACCGTTTGTGATGTTTCTTGGACATTTTGGAGTGCCAACAGAAGAAGGTCTTCAAAGGTAAGACATTAATTATATAATTATTTCTGACTTTTGTGTAGCATCTGCCTGGTTGAAATATGATTTCCATGTGTTGGTATGTGGGGCGCTGTCCTCAGATAATAGCATGGTCTGCTTTTGCTGTAAATTCTTTTTTAAATCTGACACTGCAGCTGGATTAGGAAGAAGTTAAGCTTTATTTTGATGTATTACACATGTAATGTTTAATACATGATTTGTGAACTTTTATTATGAGTATTTCTGTTTTTGAATTTGGCGCACTGCAATTTCACTGGATGTTGTCAAATCAATCCCGTTACCGGGATTCGAGCGGGAAGGGATCACTAAGAAGTTAATGTGAGTCTGGAAGGAGAGTTTAAATACCTAGGTGTCTGGCTAGACTGTATAGTTGTCCACATATTCTAAGTCAGAACCAACCAGAGTAGTGATGCTAGTCGGGCGGGCGGGTAGCAATTGGTTGAAGAGCATGCATTTAGTTTTACTAGCATTTAAGAGCAGTTGGAGGCCACAGAAGGAGGTGTTGAAGCTCTTTCGGGAGTTTGATAGCACAGTGTCCAAAAGGGCCAGATGATGTCGTCTGCTTAGAGGTGGATCAAAGAATCACCCTCAGCAAGAGCGACACCATTGATACAGTGCCTTGCGAAAGTATTCGGCCCCCTTGAACTTTGCGACCTTTTGCCACATTTCAGGCTTCAAACATAAAGATATAAAACTGTATTTTTTTGGATATTTCAAACTTTTTTAACAAATCAAAAACTGAAAAATTGGGCGGGCAAAATTATTTGAAGCCTGAAATGTGGCAAAAGGTTGCAAAGTTCAAGGGGGCCGAATACTTTCGCAAGGCACTGTATATATAGAGAAAAGAGGTGGCCCGAGAATTCAACCCTGTGGCACCCCTATAGAGACTGCCAGAGGTTCGGACAACAGGCCCTCCGATTTGACACACTCAAATCTATATGAGAAGTAGTTTGTGAAACAGGCGAGGCAGTCGTTAGTGAAACCAAGGCTGTTGAGTCTGCTGATAAGAATACGGTGGTTGACAGATTTGAAAGCCTTGGCCAGGTCAATGAAGACTGCTGTACAGTATCGTATTTTATCCATGGCGGTTATGATATCTTTTAGGACCTTGAGCGACTGAGGTGCACCCGTGACCAGCACGGAAACCAGATTGCATAGCGGAGAAGGTACGGTGAGATTCGAAATGTTTGGTGATCTGTTTGTTCACTTGGCTTTCGAAGACTTTATAAAGGCAGGGCAAGATGGATATAGGTCTGTAACAGTTTGGGTCTAGAGTGTAGGGCTTGGGCCAGTTGCTGCGGGGTGTGCAGAGCTATTGCCCAGGGTTGGGGTAGCCAGGTGGAAAGCATTGCCAGCCGTAGAGAAATGCTTATGGAAATTCTCAATTATCGTGGATTTATCAGTGGTGACAGTGTTTCCTAGTCTCATTGCAGTGGGCAGCTGGGATGAGGTACTCTCATTTTCTATGGACTATACAGTGTCCCAAAACATTTGGGAATTAGTGCTGCCGGATGCAAATTTCTGTTTGAAAAAGCTAGCCTTTGCTTTCCTAACTGACTGTGTATTGGGTCCTGACTTCCCTGAAAAGTTGCATATCGCGGGGACTATTCGAACTATGGAGATTGCATGTCTGTGTGCTCGATTTTATACACCAATCAGCAATGGGTGTGACTGAAATAGCCCAATCCACTAATTTGCTTTTGAACATGTAGTGTAGGTTGATTTTGATATGATAACATAATATTGATAGGATATGAGTAAATTATAGTGAGAACGTACGCACCATTTCTTAATTGAAAACCATCAATGAATTGATGTTTGATAAACTACTGGCCATGGTCTCACTTGAGAGAGAAGGTAGGTAATATAATACTTTTTTTGTGGGGGGGGGTACTTTTATTTGTTCACTTACATGTGTGTCATGGAAATGTATTTCTTACATATCCCAACTCTCCCTGAGACACCCGCAGGGTCACAGTCACCATTGTAAAGCACCCCTAAAGTAATTAAGGTTAAGTGCCTTGCTCAAAGGCACAGCTCTTGTATTCGAACCAGCGAACCTTCAGTTACTGACCCAACTCTCTAAACTCGAGGATACCTGTCACCCCCATATACTGTCCATGGTCTCACATGAAAGAGAGGTAGGTAGGTAAGATTCTAACTCAATGTAATTGTATATTATTTCTCAGGTATACACAAAATACATGTAAGAAGTGTAATGTCTGCCATTCTGTACGAACACAAGTTTCCTACCAAGCCCTTTGGTAGATGTTCCTGGAGAAACCTATGCTTGGTTCGTAGTGGGACAATTCTGAGTCTTGTCACTTCAATAGTACAAGGTGCAATGCAATGTCATATTCCCCACTGTATCCTGTGCATATGCCAAATAAACATTGATTTCGATAACAAAATATGGATAGAATTGAGTACATTATAGTCAGAACGTACGCACTGTTTGTGAATTCAACCATCAATTCACTAACAATGCTTTGTTGATTAAAGCCAAATTAGTCAGTGTCACAACAGTGTCCTTTACATACAGTGCATTTGGAAAGTATTCAGACCTCTTGACTTTTTCCACATATTGTTGTGTTACAGCCTTATTCTAAAATGTATTAGGGACTGGGAGGGACTGGGAGACTAGTCAGGATGAACGGAGCAAAGTACAACGAGATCTTTGATGAAAACCTGTTCCAGAGCGCTCAGGACCTCAGACTGGGACGAAGATTCACCTTCCAACAGGACAATGACCCGAAGCACACAGCCAAGACAATGAAAGAGTGGCCAAGCCAGGTCGAACATCCCTGGAGAGACCTGAAAATAGCTATGGTTCGACACTCCCCGTCCAACCTGACGGAGCTTGAGAGGATCTGCGGAGAAGAATGGGAAAAACTCCTCAAATACAGGTGGGCCAAGCTTGTAGCATCATACCTAAGAAGTCTCGAGGCTGCAATTGCTGCCAACGGAGCTTATTAAACAGAGTACTGAGTAAAGGATCTGAACAACTTATGTACAGAATTTGCAAAAATTCTTCAACCTGTTTTTGCTTTGTCATTATGGGGTATTGTGTGTAGATTGATAAGTGTCACACCATGACCTTAGAGATCCTTTTAATTCTCTATTTGGTTAGGTCAGCATGTGACTAGGGTAGGCAATCTATGTTTTCTATTTCTTTGTTGGCCTAGTATGGTTACCAATCAGAGGCAGCTGTCTATCATTGTCTCTGATTGGGGATAATTTAGGCAGCTTTTTCCCAGCTTTTTCCCCATTCATTAATATACAAGGGGCAGGTCGAGCACAGGCAGAAGTTTGTAAACCAGGTCAGAGTCAGATGGGTACAGGACGGCGGGCAGGCTTGAGGTCACGCAGAAAAGGTTGTAACCTGGAGGACAAGAAAAACAGAAGTACGGAAAAACATGTTGGTAGGCTTGATGAGAAGAACTGGCAAGGGAAAACAGAAGCCACTGGTATAAATACACAGGGGATAATGGGAACAAATTGGAGACACCTGGAGAGGGGTCGAGACAAGCACAAGGCAGGTGAAACAAATCAGGGTGTGACACTTTTTCAGTGTTGGGGTTTGGACAACCACAACTTGTAGAGCCTATGGTTAATTTGAAATCAGATTGTCTCCACTAGTATCAGCCTGTGAAATACTTGTTTATGTGATATTACTGTACCGTCAACAATCTGCATATCTAGCTTCAGCTAGCCAACATTAGCTAGTTGAGAAAAAAGACATTGGGGTTTATGCTGTGTGTGGGGTTTATCTTGTGGGGTTTATGCTGTGTAGCTACATGATGCTATCGTTAGATTCCCTTGAGTGCAAAACAGTCTGAATACAGAAGATGTTAGCTAGCTTGAACATTGAAGGATAGCAGCTAACATAGCTAGCAGGCTTAAAACTCAACCCAACACTTACCTAAAGCTACCAGTCCATGACAATGGTGGCCATTTCTACGTCAGTCTTTCAAAATGTATTCCAATGATTATCCGGTTCCTTGATTGGTCATGAGCAGCCTTTTTCTAGCTTATTTTTATCTTTTGGGGTTGAGTTGTTCCAAGAACCGAGAATAACGCTTGTTGACTTCATCTGCTCTGGTTTTTTTTCTGGTGGCTGTAAAGTTAGGTTACAATTGACATTCACTTCCTCTCCACCTCCGGGGCAGCAGGGTCATTCGAGTAGGTGGGATTAGCGCTAAGTCACACCTTGCCCAGAAGGCCAGCACAAGGTGGCTCAGTGCTCAACCAAAGTCACACGTTGGCCAGAAAGCCAGCCCAAGGTGGCTCAGGGCTCAACCAAAGACACACCTAGCCCAGGAGGCCAGCCTATGGTGGCTCAGGGCTCAACGCCCTTGTTTTCATTCAAAGTGAAACACTACAGAAGAAGTCGGGTGGCATAGGGTCACTCACAACCTGCGTATTCCTGTTTTAATAAAAATGACAGTATATTGTCACCCAAGACAAATGCAGATAATATTTCATAATTGTTTATGTGCAGCAGGTTGTATGTATCTTTCAGTCCTGTTTACCACGTAGCCATGGAAGCTAGAATAACAACATCATTTTTTTTGCCAGAGAACTGATATTTTCATTTGGGTCTAAATTGCCAGCTGGATAATTCCTGTGGTACTGCATCTACCATGTCAACCTCCGAGGACAGAGGTCTCCATCAAATTGCTGCTCTCCTCTCCATGCATATTAAAGAAACTTGTCATCTGGCCGTTAGATGGGAGCACAACAGATAAGAGGCTGGGCCCTCCAGGGTAACTCTCCCTGAGCCTTCAGAGTGCTGAAATTATAACAATAAAAATGTCAAATATAGAGGAAACTGCTTGGTTTTAGAGTATTTTGCATAAAAGCCAGTGCTTTTATATTGCCTACACTGAAAAGACAAATAGGCAATTCATGGGAAGTGAAAAAGACACTAGAAGTGGAACAAAAGAGGGAGAGAAAAAAACATGTGATATGATTGCCATTAAGGATTATATGCATTCTGAAAAGACACCATTCAGCAAAAGTGTGGAGAGTTTTTTCTTTGAGTTTTTGATAAATTGAATTCAAGTTCATATTGTGGACTTGAACTGCTTACCATAGACCATATTTTACAATGAGAACATTAATCAATGCATTTTCACAATGCTTCGGAAACACTATCCATCCACCTACTGAACACATGCTATACCTTCGGGTACCTGCCAAAACAAAGGAAACACTTGAGTAAATGAGGGATACAAATTATATTGAAAGCAGGTGATTCTACACAGGTGTAGTTTCTGACTTAATTAAGCAATTAAAACATTCCATCATGCTCAGGGTCATGTATAAAATGCAGAGTTGCCCATTATTTTGTCTACCACGGCTAGGAAGGATCTCAGTGACTTTGAAAGAGGGGTCTCGAAGGAGCATAGGTTGCTTATTTTTAAAGGGAGGGGGCATGTTTGTGTGTCTCAATCACCAGATCTCAATCCAAATGATCACTTACAGTGGCAAGAAAAGTATGTGAATCCTTTGGAATTACCTGGATTTCTGCATAAATTGGTCATCAAATTTGATATGATCTTCATCTAAGTCACAACTATTTTTCTTGTCTATATTGAATACATAATTTAAACATTCAGTGTAGGCTGGAAAAAGTATGTGAACCAGCAGGCTAATGACTTCTCCAAAAGGTAATTGGAGTCAGGAGTCAGCTAACCTGTCATCCAATCAATGAGACGAAATTGGAGATGTTGGTTACAGCTGCCCTGCCCTATAAAAAAAACACTCACAAATTTGAGTTTTCTACTCACAAGAATAATTGTCTGATGTGAACCATGCCTCGAACAAAAGAGATCTCAGAAGAACTAAGATTAAGAATTGTTGACTTGCATGAAGTTGGAAAGGGTTACAAAAGTATCTCTAAAAGCCTTGATGTCCATCAGTCCACGGAAAGACAAATGGTCTATAAATGGTGAAAGTTCAGCGCTGTTGCTACTCTCCCTAGGAGTGGCCTCCTGCAAAGATGACTTCAAGAGCACAGAGCAGAATGTTCAATGAGGTTAAGAAGAATCCTAGAGTGTCAGCTAAAGACTTACAGAAACCTCTGGAACATGGTAACATCTCTATTGACAAGTCTATGATACCTAATGAAACACAAAACAAGAATTGTGTTCACACCACAGATGAAGCCACTGCTTCATTGCTGCATGTCTGAAGTTTGTAAAAGTGCACCTGGATGTTCTACAGCGCTACTGGCAAAATATCATGTGGACAGATGAAACTACAGTTAAGTTGTTTGGAAGGAAAACACAACACTATGTGTGGAGAAAGAAATGCACAGCTCACCAACATCAAAACCTCATCCAAACTGTAAAGTATGGTGGAGGGAGCATCATGGTTTGGTGTTGCATTGCTGCCTCATGACCTGGATAGCTTGCTATCATCAATGGAAAAATGAATTCCCATGTTTATCAAGACATTTTGCCAGAGAATGTTAGGCTATCTGTCCGCCAATTGAAGCTACACAGAAGTTGGGTGATGCAACAGGACAACCACACAAAACACAGAAGTAAATCAACAGAAGAAAATACACCTTCTGGAGTGGCCCAGTCAGAGTCCTGACCTCAACCCGATTGAGATGCTGTGGCATGACATCAAGAGAGCAGTTCATACCAGATATTCCAAGAATATTGCTGAGCTGAAACAATATTGTAAAGAGGAATGGTCCAAAATTCCTCCAGAATGTTGTGCAGGTCTGATCCACAACTACAGAAAACATTTGGTTGAGGTTATTGCTTCCAAAGAAGGGTCAACCAGTAATTAAATCCAAGGGTTCACATACTTTTCTCGCCCTGCACTGTGGATGTTTACATGGTGTGTTCAATAAAGACATGAAAATGTATCATTGTTTGTGTGTTATTAGTTTAAGCAGACCGTGTTTGTCTATTGGTGTGACCTAGATGAAGATCAAATTTTATGAAAAATGTATGCAGAAAGCCAGGTATTATTTCCAAACGGTTTTCTTGCCAGTGTATGGAAGATTCTGGATTGACGCCTGAGACAGTGTTTTCAACCACCATCAACAAAACACCAAATTATGGAATTGCATGTGGAAGAATGGTGTCGCGTCCCTCCAATAGAGTTCCATAAATGTGTAGAATATATGCCAAGGCATAATAAAGCTGTTCTGGCAGCTCTGGCGGCTCATGGCCCAATGCCCTAATAAGACACTTTATGTTGGTGTTTCCTTTATTTTGGCAGTTACACAAATAATTTCTCTACCAAGAAAATCAAGGAAGGTTTGTTTCTGTACTTGCACCTTGCTCTCTGCCTGCAAAGTACATCCAGGCACCTTGAATCCAAAGTTAAACCTATACGGTGGCATCATGCTTATCTGCTCCAAGATTTTAAAGTTTTAAAATGTGTATCTGGCAGATAGCTCTCCACCCTCACTGCATGGATTATACCTGCCTTCTTATGTTAATGTGTTCCTGGTGCGATCTATTCCTGTGTGGAATTATTCTGTATTATTATTATTATTATAAGGCATCATTTGATAGTAATACATTGACAGATCGTCCCCATATAATTGGTGACTGCTGTGTGGAACAAACTCACTACCATCTAAATATCAATTGTTTCTATATGGTTATGTTTTTGTCTTTGTGTTACGATCAGATAACTAGTAAGTGTTAAGCTAACTTGTAAGTCTTAAGCTAACTCGAAAGTGTTAAGATAATTCATAAGTGTTAAGCTAACTTGTAAGTCTAAAGCTAACTCGAAAGTGTTAAGATAATTCATAAGTGTTAAGCTAACTCATACGTTTTAAGAGAAGTCTTGTCTTCTTAGAATATATATACAAAATATAAATATAAAGAAATGTATACAACTGCAAACATCAAGGAGTTGGGCTTTCAAGGAGTTGGTCTGATGGGTGTCCGTGATGTCATCGGCATCCTCTCTTGACTGAGGAACAATAGAGGAGCAAAAGAAAACGAAAGAGGAAAGAACCCCCCCCCCCCACCACACACACACACACTTGTGCTCTGTCATGACATACCTGAACCACCTATTGAGATGTGCCTTTTGTTAAGTTAATCAGGTGTTAAATTAGGTGAAAAGGAGACCGGATTGCCACTTTAAAAGTAGAAACATTGATCAACTTTTTGACCCCAAAACTTCTTTGCTTCTGGAAATATCTCAGTATCCTGTGTGTACTGGAGCCAAAGCGGATTTGCAGGCAGATACGTGATACATTCCACAATGCCAGGACACCAAACAGGTATTGGAAAATAGCACTCTGGAAATGGTCTGCGCCGCCATGCTGCGGTTCAACGTTCTCAGAAATTATGATTTTATAAATCCTTCAAAAAATTATAATAACCCAGATAAGCTCT
Organism: Oncorhynchus masou masou; assembly: GCF_036934945.1. NCBI lineage: Eukaryota > Metazoa > Chordata > Actinopteri > Salmoniformes > Salmonidae > Oncorhynchus > Oncorhynchus masou. Next base: position 15,822,630 of record NC_088243.1, on the reverse strand, counting down.
GGTTTTAAGTGATCCGAGGAATCAGTGGTTTGAGAGTTTAACATCAGCTCCTCCAGAGGTAATTCTGATGCAAATTTGTGTGAAGACAGATAAATGCCTTTGGGTGGTGAATACGGTCCAAGAGGGAGTGTTATTTATACGTTTCAGGGAAAGAATCTTATCATGAGGGGAAAAAACTGAGAGAGAGAAGAGAAGTAGAGAAAAAAACAAATCCTAATCAAAACACGGCTGGCAGCTGTGCTGACTCGCCTCTTAATGGCATTGTAACGGGCTTTGCTCTATTTCACATGGGGCATCATCCCTGATCCCCCTCCCTCCCTCTTTCCTTCTTTCCATCCTTCCTTCCCTCCCTCCCTCCCTCCCTCCCTCCCTCCCTCCCTCCCTCCCTCCATGTTCCCTCAGTCCCCCACTTGTACATTTTGTGATTGGATCTTATTCCAATCACAATCTGAAGCCTGATCAGGAAAAACCACTCACTAATAGGTTGATTTAATATTTACTCTACTCACTATCAGGTTGATTTCATAGCTACTCTACTCACTATTAGGTTTATTTCATAGCTACTCTACTCACTATTAGGTTGATTTCATATTTACTCTACTCACTATTAGGTTGATTTCATATTTACTCTACTCACTATTAGGTTGATTTCATAGCTACTCTACTCACTATTAGGTTGATTTCATATTTACTCTACTCACTATTAGGTTGATTTCATATTTACTCTACTCACCATTAGGTTGATTTCATATTTACTCTACTCACTATTAGGTTGATGTCATAGCTACTCTACTCACTATTAGGTTGATTTCATATTTACTCTACTCACTATTAGGTTGATTTCATATTTACTGTACTCACTATTAGGTTGATTTCATATTTACTCTACTCACTATTAGGTTGATTTCATATTTACTCTACTCACTATTAGCTTGATTTCATATTTACTCTACTCACTATTAGGTTGATTTCATAGCTACTCTACTCACTATTAGGTTGATTTAATATTTACTCTACTCACTATTAGGTTGATTTCATATTTACTCTACTCACTATTAGGTTGATTTCATATTTACTCTACTCACTATTAGGTTGATTTCATATTTACTCTACTCACTATTAGGTTGATTTCATATTTACTCTACTCACTATTAGGTTTATTTCATAGCTACTCTACTCACTATTAGGTTGATTTCATATTTACTCTACTCACTATTAGGTTGATTTCATATTTACTCTACTCACTATTAGGTTGATTTCATAGCTACTCTACTCACTATTAGGTTGATTTCATAGCTACTCTACTCACTATTAGGTTGATTTCATATTTACTCTACTCACTATTAGGTTGATTTCATATTTACTCTACTCACTATTAGGTTGATTTCATATTTACTCTACTCACTATTAGGTTGATTTCATATTTACTCTACTCGCTATTAGGTTGATTTCATATTTACTCTACTCGCTATTAGGTTGATTTCATATTTACTCTACTCACTATTAGGTTGATTTCATATTTACTCTACTCACTATTAGGTTGATTTCATATTTACTCTACTCACTATTAGGTTGATTTCATATTTACTCTACTCACTATTAGGTTGATTTCATAGCTACTCTACTCACTATTAGGTTGATTTCATATTTACTCTACTCACTATTAGGTTGATTTCATATTTACTCTACTCACTATTAGGTTGATTTCCTATTTACTCTACTCACTATTAGGTTGATTTCATATTTACTCTACTCACTATTAGGTTGATTTCATATTTACTCTACTCACTATTAGGTTGATTTCATAGCTACTCTACTCACTATTAGGTTGATTTCATATTTACTCTACTCACTATTAGGTTGATTTCATATTTACTCTACTCACTATTAGGTTGATTTCATATTTACTCTACTCACTATTAGGTTGATTTCATATTTACTCTACTCACTATTAGGTTGATTTCATATTTACTCTACTCACTATTAGGTTGATTTCATAGCTACTCTACTCACTATTAGGTTGATTTCATATTTACTCTACTCGCTATTAGGTTGATTTCATATGTACTCTACTCGCTATTAGGTTGATTTCATATTTACTCTACTCGCTATTAGGTTGATTTCATATTTACTCTACTCACTATTAGGTTGATTTCATATTTACTCTACTCACTATTAGGTTGATTTCATATTTACTCTACTCACTATTAGGTTGATTTCATATTTACTCTACTCACTATTAGGTTGATTTCATATTTACTCTACTCACTATTAGGTTGATTTCATAGCTACTCTACTCACTATTAGGTTGATTTCATAGCTACTCTACTCACTATTAGGTTGATTTCATATTTACTCTACTCACTATTAGGTTGATTTCATATTTACTCTACTCACTATTAGGTTGATTTCATATTTACTATACTCACTATTAGGTTGATTTCATAGCTACTCTACTCACTATTAGGGTGATTTCATATTTACTCTACTCACTATTAGGTTGATTTCATATTTACTCTACTCACTATTAGGTTGATTTCATATTTACTCTACTCACTATTAGGTTGATTTCATATTTACTCTACTCACTATTAGGTTGATTTCATATTTACTCTACTCACTATTAGGTTGATTTCATAGCTACTCTACTCACTATTAGGTTGATTTCATATTTACTCTACTCACTATTAGGTTGATTTCATATTTACTCTACTCACTATTAGGTTGATTTCATATTTACTCTACTCACTATTAGGTTGATTTCATATTTACTCTACTCACTATTAGGTTTATTTCATAGCTACTCTACTCACTATTAGGTTTATTTCATATTTACTCTACTCACTATTAGGTTTATTTCATAGCTACTCTACTCACTATTAGGTTGATTTCATATTTACTCTACTCACTATTAGGTTGATTTCATAGCTACACTGTGGAATACCATTCTCTTTCCTTGCTGTTTGCATAGACAGTATGAATACAGTGCAACAAGAGGAGTTGAATTAACTTGGCTCAATCATCTTTTCCTTTTAACAGTAATGTAAAGCACTTGAGGAATATAAACGTTGATAGACACTCCTTGTCACGTGTGCTCAGATCCAGATCACGCTCTCATTTGTACATAATGTAATTACAAGCTGATATATCGTCACCTAATGCCTTTCAAATTAACTCCTCAAAATGTCCTCTTTCTAATCGGTGACTCAAAAGAGAATAGAGAGTGGTATTAAAAAGTGAGAAAACAATTTACATCATTGTTTCTGATGTGATGTAACGATCATTTTCACCTATTGTTACCCCTGCCATGACTTTTTGATAGTGTAATAGCCCCTACAGTTTCTCTTTCCTCAAAAGCCATCACTAGCCATTTTAAGATATTGCTCATAATTGCCTTGACAAACCCAGGCTTCATCTCAATTAGCACCTGAACAGGCTGTGATGGATATAATGCAGAACTGTTAGTCTGCCAGCATAATGTAGGTGATGGGAAAAAATTCAATTGAATCCCTAAATGCCTGCGCCACCCTACTTTGTTTGCTTTTTGTTTCACGGTAGTACCTTTTGGGTTTCCTAATGGATTGATGAGCCCTGCCCCCAGACGACGGGCACTATTCAACCACCCCATTGTCTCTCTCGTTCCTCTCCCGGGGGGTGCATCTATGGGTGGTTTTTAGGAGAGGCACGGGAACGAACATGGAGGAATTAAATAGAAACATTAATGAAATCACAGAGAGACAGATTTGAGGCGTTTCATAGCCAGATTTAATTTGGAGTGGAGAAAGAGATCCTGGGGGGTAAATAAGTGTTTAAATGCAGAACAGTGTTCTAGAGACATCCAGTAGAGAGAAGGATAGGATGGGGATGAGTGTGGGACCTACCAGCTGGGTTTTAGGCTTAGATCCTGAGTTGGACAATGTACATGACCAATAGGAAGTGTGTGTGTGTGTGTGTGTGTGTGTGTGTGTGTGTGTGTGTGTGTGTGTGTGTGTGTGTGTGTGTGTGTGTGTGTGTGTGTGTGTGTGTGTGTGTGTGTGTGCGTGTGCGTGTGCGAGGGTGTGTTTGAGCAGAAAGAGGTGTCTGGATGTTTTTGTGGCAGAACACTCAGTGGATGTAGGCCCATAGGTATGTAAACATGTCACATGGGTATTCAGTATGGGTATCCATGACTATTCAGCTAAATCATATATACATTATATGTGTGTACTCCTATGCTTCTGTCTGTAATGGACACAGATAATAGCAGGAAGCGCATACAGTACAGCCGAGCCATTAATCCGAGCCGTTATTCCAAGCAGTGCGATAGCATCTCTTCCAAACCTTCATCCTATCCCAGCGTTCCAGAGGTAATGTGTCCCAGCCTGGGGGATGAGGAATGGACTTAATGAAGTCGGACAAGCTGGAATACATGCATAAGAAAGATTTTAAATATTGATATGATGTCACAACGTAGCGGCATAATATCGGAGTGGCGAATTGGTTAGCGTCTGCCTTGATGGCCTGGTGCATTGAGAGAGTGGAATGGTTAGCCTCATCACGATTTGTTGTGCATTCTGTGGGAGGCGCAAACACACAAAGACGACACTTTTTGAATCGGGGGAAGTCCCCATCTCTTCGCTGTATCATGTGCAATGGGTTATTTATTATACATTTATTTTGGGACTGTGAATTATTCAGGGGCATATGTAATTAACAGCTAGTGAATTTATATCATACTGCCATGCTAAGTATTAATGGAGCTTTATTAAAGAGCTTCATCAAGTGGCAGAAGGAGGCTTTCACAGGACAGGAATAAATCATTAGGTAGGTGCTTATATTCATCCTATTTGCATATCACTACTTCCCCTGAGAGAGAAGTCATGACCAGGGTCTGCCATTATCAATGGCAACCCTGGCACAATTAGGGTTAAGTGCCTTGCTCAAGGGAACCTCCACATATTTTTCACGTTGTCGGCTCGGGGATTAGAACTAGCAACCTTTCAGTTACTGGCCCAACACTCTAAATGCTTGGCTACCTGCCGCACATGATTGTGTGATCATTCACACACAGGGCCACAGGCATAATTAATGGTCAACTATCTGCACACAGGTCCCATTTCACAATATTAGACCCTGAACTATGAACTTTCACCTTGTCATTGACCTTTGACCCTGACATTACATAACAATAGGTGTGATCTGACCAGGAAAACTACTTTAGCATATAACTAGGGCCCAGATTTTTATTCTGGTCAGGTCAAGTGGTCCGGCTAAACTCCTGGCCCTACCCATGAGAGGAAGTTCATTATTATGGCCTTTAAGTTGTACAATTCTGGTAATTTTCCCAAAATGAATGCCGGAAGTCTGGAATAAATGCCGGAAGTCTGGAATCCTCCTACTAGAATTTCCAGAAAACCTGAACATTTTAGGAAAGTTACCATAACTTTGCAACCCTATTTACCACATATTAAGATCAGATGAGGAGCACTTTATAGATTTGAAGGAAGAAGCGTTGAGATTTGAAGAAGGCCCCAGAGCTCAACAACAACATGCCATGCCAGGCTGAAAACTAAACTAGTTCAGATCTGGGATGCTGGGGCAGTCGAGGTGCGAAGGGAGGGGAGAGATGGAAGGGGAGAGGGAGGAGGAAGAGATGGAAGGGGAGAGAGCGAGAGGTAGGAGGGTTATGTTTAACATTGCATAAACATGAGGGACACACAAAGTTTCCATGCCGCGTAGTGTGCTCCAGCTCGTTTACTTTGAGCTTGTGGTTAAAATAAATCTTCAGGTCAAATTTCAGGCCCATCCACTCAGGCGTGGGTCAGTGTTAAATTATTCACCATGTCTGGGACAAGGGGAGAGCGGACCAGATCAAGCAACTCCGATTGATGCCAGTTATTTGCTGGAGACGCTGCGGCATCGAGTCTAAAATGTGTAAACATCCATCAATTTTCAGCCTGGCTAGAGACACTGACACTTGTTTATTTCAATCTGAATCTGACTGACTGAGACCCGGCCTCGTGGATGTTGTGAAAAATAGAATAACATGTTTCAGGCTCACTGCTTCTTGATTCCTTCATATGTGCATCCAAAATGGCACCCTATTATCGAGTGTAATACCTTTGACCAGAGCCCTATGGGCCCTGGTCAAAAGTAGTGCACTATATAGGGGATAGGGTGCCATTTGGGATGCAACAATATACTGTAGATTAGTCAAGACGCCCTGAGCTTGAGACGAACCTTGATCTCATTAGCTGAAGTGATCAGTTAGTTCATATAAATACTGAGTATTTCCTGTCTCTGGTTGACGTGGTGCTTACAAGGCTATGAAAGGCCACTCTGGTGTTACTTAGGTTGATATTTTTAGAGAACACTGGTAAAGCCAGAAGAGGCTGGCCACCCCTCGAAGCCTGGTCCCTGTCTAGGTTTCTTCCTAGTTTCCTGCCTTCTAGGGAGTTTTTCCTAGGCACTGTGCTTCTGCCTCTGCATTGCTTGCTCTTTGGGGTTTTATGCTAGGTATCTGTAAAGCATTTCGTGACAACTGCTGATGTAAAAAGGACTTTAAAAAATACATTTGATTGAAATGTAAGTATATTACACTACAGTATGTACAGTACATATGAATGGGAGGCAAGGGCTTGTCACGTGTATAGACTAGTTGTCACAAACCGCAGGCTAATATATTGACAAATATTTCAAATAATAAATATATCTAAATTCATTACTACATTACTCATATACGACCATATATGTCATATATATTTTATACACGTTTTAGTAGAAGGCCAACATCCCAGAGTCGCCTCTTCACTGTTGACATTGAGACTGGTGTTTTGCGTGTACTATTTAATGAAGCTGCCAGTTGAGGACTTGTGAGGTGTCTGTTTCGCAAACGAGACACTCTAATGTACTAATGTACTCTCGTCTTTCTGTTCTAGTTAGGCCAGTTTGCGCTGTTCTATGAAGGAAGAAGTACACAGTGTATTACGAGATCTTCAGTTTCTTGGCAATTTTTTGCATGGAATAGCCTTCATTTCTCAGAACAAGAATAGACTGACGAGTTTTAGGAGAAAGTTATTTGTTTCTGGACATTTTGAGCCTGTAATCAAACCCACAAATGCTGATGCTCCAGATACTCAACTAGTCGAAAGAAGGCCAGTTTTATTGCTTCTCTAATTTGAAGAACATTTTTCAGCTGTGATAACATAATTGCAAAAGGGTTTTCTAATGATCACTTAGTCTTTTAAAATGATAAACTTGGATTAGCTAACACAACGTGCCATTGGAACACAGGAGAACACAGGAGTGATGGTTGCTGATAATGGGCGTCTGTACGCCTATGTGGGTATTCCATAAAAAATCTGTTGTTAACAGCCACAATAGTCATTTATAACATTAACAATGTCTACCCTGTATTTCTGATAAATTTGATATTATTTTAATAGGCAAAACATGTGCTTTTCTTTCAAGAACGAGAAAATTTCTGTGACCCCAAACTTATGAACGTTAGCGTATATTTTAATATATAATACAAAGTTCATAAAGTAATACATAGTTCATAAAATATGGTGATACACAGTACCAGTCAAAAGTTTGGACACACCTACTAATTCAAGGGTTTTTCTTCATTTTTACTATTTTCTACATTGTAGAATAATAGTGAAGACATCAAAACTATGAAATAACACCTTTGGAATCATGTAGTAACCCCCCCCCAAAAAATGAAAGAAATCTAAAAATATTTCATATTTGCGATTCTTCAAAGTAGCCACCCTTTGCCTTGATGACAGCTTTGCACACTCTTGGCATTCTCTCAACCAGATTCACCTGGAATGCTTTTCCAACTGTCTTGGAGGAGTTCCCACATATGCTGAGCACTTGTCGGCTTCTTTTCCTTCACTCTGCAGTCCAACTCATCCCAAACCATCTCAATTGGGTTAAGGTCGGGTGATTGTGAAGGCCAGGTCATCTGATGCAGCACTCCATCACTCTCCTTCTTGGTTGAAAAACAAATGATAGTCCCACTAAGCTCAAACAAGATGGGATGGCATATCGCTACAGAATGCTGTGTTACCCATGCTGGTTAAGTGTGCCTTGAATTCTAAATAAATAACTGACAGTGTCACCAGCAAAGCACCCCCACTCCATCACACCTCCTCCTCCATGCTTCACAGTGAGATCATCCGCTCACCTACTCTGCGTATCACAAAGACACGCTGGCTGGAACGAAAAATCTAAAAGTTGGACTCATCAGACCAAAGGACAGATTTCCACTGGTCTAATGTCCATTGCTCATGTTCCTTTGCCCAAGCAAAGTCTCTTCATATTGCATGGGGCGACAGGATAGCCTAGTGGTTTAGAGCGTTGGACTAGTGACCGGAAGGTTGCAAGTTCAAATCCCTCAGCTGATAAGGTACAAAAAAACTGTGGTTCTCATTGAAACGAAAGTTGAAAATAAGAATTTGTTCTTAACTGACTTACCTAGTTAAATAAAGGTATAAAATTGGTGATTTCTTCTTAGTAGTGGTTTCTTTAAAGCAATTCAACCATGAAGGCCTGATTCACGCAGTCTCCTCTGAATAGTTGATGTTGAGACTTGTCAGTTACTTGAACTCTGTGAAGCATTTATTTGGGCTGCAATTTCTAAGGTGCAGTTAACTCTAACTGAGGTAACTCTGGGTCTTTCTTTCCTGTGGCGGTCCTCATGAAAGCCAGTTTCATCATAGTGCTTGATGGTTTTTGCGACTGCAATTGAATCAACACAGTTCTCACTAGAATAAAGACCTCCTCCATTCCTGCCATTATTGAAAGAGATTGTGATACCTCACATCTCAAAGTAGGGCGACTTAATGTTAGATCCCTCACTTCCAAAGCAGTTATAGTCAATGAACTAATCACTGATCATAATCTTGATGTGATTGGCCTGACTGAAACATGGCTTAAACGCTTAATGAATTTACTGTGTTAAATGAGGACTCACCTCCTGGTTACACTAGTGACCATGTCCCCCGCGCATCCCGCAAAGGTGGAAGTGTTGCTAAGATTTAAGATAGCAAGTTTCAATTTAACCCCCATAAAACTGACGTTTTTGTATTTTCAGCATCTGGTCTAGTCATGAAATCTATGCAGCATACTCAATCACTTTTTATAGCCACTATTTACAGGCCATTTACAGCGTTCCTCACTGAGTTCCTATCGGACCTTGTAGTCATAGCAGATAATATTCATATTTTTGGTGACTAATATTCACATGGAAAGTCCACAGACCCACTCCAAAAGGCTTTCGGAGCCATCATCGACTCAGTGGGTTTTGTCCAACATGTCTCCGGACCTACTCACTGCCACAGTCATACTCTGGACCTAGTTTTGTCCCATGGAATAAATGATGTGGATCTTAATGTTTGTCCTCATAATCCTGGACTATCGGACCACCATTTTATTATATTTGCAATCGCAACAAATAATCTGCTCAGATCCCAACCAAGGATCATCAAATGCCGTGCTATAAATTCTCAGACAACCCAAAGATTCCTTGATGCTCTTCCAGACTTCCTCTGCCTACCCAAGGACATCAGAGGAAAAAAATCAGTTAACTACCTAAATGAGGAACTCAAATTAACCTTGCGCAATACCCTAGATGCAGTTGCACCCTTAAAAACGAAAAACATTTGTCATAGGAAACTAGCTCCCTGGTATACAGAAAATACCCGAGCTCTGAAACAAGCTTCCAGAAAATTGGAACGGAAATGGTGCCACACCAAACTGGAAGTGTTACGTTCTGACCTTAGTTATTTTATTATGTCTTTGTTGTAGTATGGTCAGGGCGTGAGTTGGGTGGGTTGTCTATGTACCTTTTTCTATGTTTTGGGATTTCTGTGTTTGGCCTGGTATGGTTCTCAATCAGAGGCAGCTGTTTATCATTGTCCCTGATTCAGAGACATATTTAGGTAGCCTGGTTTAACTTTTGAGATGTGGGTGATTATTTTCCCTGGGACCGTTTCGTTTGTTTCACTTTGTTATTTTGTATTTTTGTAGTGTTCAGTTTGACTTATTAAAATGGACACTTACCACGCCGCAAATTGGTCCGACCTCTCTTACTTCTCATCAGAGGAAGACGACGAACGTTAAAGGAAGTCTTCCGACTAACTTGGAAAGACAGTACTGTGCAGTATTGAAGAGCCCTCACTGCTGCTCGGTCATCCTGTTTTTCCAACATAAATAAGTAAAATAAGAACAATCCAAAATGTATTTTTGACACTGTCAAAAAGCTAACTTAAAAAACATCATTCACCAAGAGAGGATGGCTTTCACTTCAGCAGTATTAAATTCATGAACTTCTTTGAGGAAAAGATCATGATCATTAGAAAGCAAATTATGGACTCCTCTTTAAATCTGCATATTTCTCCAATGCTCAGTTGTCCTGAGTATGCACAACTCTGCCAGGACCTAGGATCAAGGGAGACGCTCAAGTGTTTCAGTACTATATCTCTTGACACAATGATACAAATAATCATGGCCTCTAAACCTTCAAGCGGCATACAGGACCCTATTCCAACTAAACTACTGAAAGAGCTGCTTCCTGTGCTTGGCCCTCCTATGTTGAACATAATAAATGGCTCTCTATCCACTGGATGTGGACCAAACTCACTAAAAGTGGCAGTAATAAAGCATCTCTTGAAAAAGCCAAACCTTGACCCAGGAAATATAAAAAAAAACTATTGGCCTATATCCCAAATCTCCCAATCCTCTCAAACATTTTAGAAAAAGCTGTTGCGCAGCAACTCTCTGCCTTCCTGAAGACAAACAATGTATACGAAATGCTTCAGTCTGGTTTTAGACCCCATCGTAGCACTGAAACTTGTGAAGGTGGTAAATTACCTTGTAATGGTGTCAGACCGAGGCTCTAAATCTGTCCTCGTGCTCCTAGACCTTAGTCCTGCTCTTGATATCATCGATCACCACAATCTTTTGGAGAGATTGGAAACCCAAATTGGTCTACACGGACAAGTTCTGGCCTGGTTTAGATCTTATCTGTCGGAAAGATATCAGATTGTCTCTGTGGATGGTTTGTCCTCTGACAAATCAACTGTAAATTTGGCATTCCTCAAGGTTCCGTTTTAAGACCTCCATAGTTTTCACTCTATATTTTACCTCTTGGGGATGTCATTCGAAAACATAATGTTAACTTTCACTGCTATGCGGATGACACACAGCTGTACATGTCGATGAAACATGGTGAAGCCCCAAAATTGCCCTTGCTGGAAGCCTGTGTTTCAGACATAAGGAAATTGGATGGCTGCAAACGTTCTACTTTTAAACTCGGACAAAACAGAGATGCTTGTTCTAGGTCCCAAGAAACAAAGAGATCTTCTGTTGAATCTGACAATTAATCTTTATGGTTGTACAGTCGTCTCAAATAAAACTGTGAAGGACCTCAGCGTTACTCTGGACACTGATCTCTCTTTTGTCGAACATATCAAGACTATTTCAAGGACAGCTTTTTTCCATCTACATAATATTGCAAAAATCAGAAATGTTCTGTCCAAAAATTATGCTGAAAAATTAATCCATGCTTTTGTCACTTCTAGGTTAGACTACTGCAATGCTCTACTTTCCGGCTACCCGGAAAAAGCACTAAAAGCACTAAAAGAGTAGGCTGAATAGATTTCATGACTAGAAGCTCAAAAGACGAAAACGTCATTTTATTTTTTGTAAATTGAAATTTGCTTTCGTAAATGTTAGCAACACCTCCGCCTTTGCGGGATGCTTTTGTTTCTTCTAGGTAAGACTACTGCAATGCTCTACTTTCCGGCTACCTGGAGAAAGCACTAAATAAACTTCAGTTAGTGCTAAATACGACTGCTAGAATCCTGACTAGAACCAAAACATTTGATCATATTACTCCGTTGCTAGCCTCCCTACACTGGCTTCCTGTTAACCTGTTGATGCTCTGGGGGCGCAATTTCATTTTTGGATGAAAAACGTTCCCGTTTTAAACAAGATATTTTGTCACAAAAAGATGCTCGACTATTCATATAATTGCTACCGTTCGAAAGAAAACACTCTGACGTGTCCAGAAATACAAAGATCTTCTCTGTGCGTGCCCTATAACGTGAGCTTCAGGCAAAACCAAGATGAGATGGCATCCAGGAAATGACAAGGATTTTTGAGGCTCTGTTTTTCATGATCTCCTTATATGGCTGTGAACGCAAGAGGAATGAGTCAACCCTTTCTGTCGTTTCCCCAAGGTGTCTGCAGCATTGTGACGTATTTGTGGGCAGATCATTGGAAGATTGACCATAACAGACCACATTTACCACGTGTCCGCCCGGTGTCCTGCGCCGAAATTGGTGCGCAAAAGTCACCTGCCAGTATTTTTCCATGCGATACAGAGAGGAAAGCAAGCTTCCACGAACTGCATGTCAATGAAGAGATATGTGAAAAAACACCTTGAGGATTGATTCCAAACAACGTTTGCCATGTTTCGGTCGATATTATGTAGTTAATCCGGAAAAAGTTTCACGTTGTAGGTGACTGCATTTTCGGTTCGTTTCGGTAGCCAGACGCAATGTAGAAAACGGAACGATTTCTCCTACACACAGACGCTTTCAGGAAACACTGCGCATTTGGTATGTGACTGAGAGCCTCCTCATTGAAAACATCAGAAGCTCTTCAAAGGTAAATGATTTTATTTATTTGGTTATCTGGTTTTTGTGAAAATGTTGCGTGCTACATGCTACACAAAATGCTATGCTAGCTTTGCATACTCTTACACAAATTAGTCAATTTCTATGGTTCAAAAGCATATTTTGAAAATCTGAGATGACAGTGTTGTTAAGAAAAGGCTAAGCTTGAGAGCAAACGCATTATTTTAATTTTATTTGCGATTTTCAGAAATCGTTAACGTTGCGTTATGCTAATGAGCCTGAGGCTTTAGTCACAAACCCGGATCCGGGTTGGGGAGTTTCAAGAAGTTAAGGCAAGGGCTGATTTCAAGGTTTTACTGCTAACCTACAAAGCATTACATGGGCTTGCTCCTACCTATCTTTCTGAATTGGTCCTGCCGTATATACCTACATGTACGCTACGGTCACAAGATGCAGGCCTCCTAATTGTCCCTAGAATTTCAAAGCAAACAGCTGGAGGCAGGGCTTTCTCCTATAGAGCTCCATTTTTATGGAATGGTCTGCCAACGCATGTGAGTGACGCAGACTCGGTCTCAACCTTTAAGTCTTTATTGAAGATTCATCTCTTCAGTAGGTCCTATGATTGAGTGTAGTCTGGCCCAGGAGTGTGAAGGTGAACGGAAAGGCTCTGGAGCAACGAACCGCCCTTACTGTCTCTGCCTGGCCGGTTTCCCTCTCTCCATCAATTCAATTTAATTTGATTTGAAATTTTCCAGACTGACTGATCTTCATGTCATAAAGGACTGTCATTTCTCTTTGCTTTTTTGAGCTGCTCTTGCCATAAAAATGTTTTTTGTTAAAAATGTAACCTTTTTAACGAGGTAAGTCAGTTGAAAACAAATTATTTTTACAATGACGGCCTACCCCGGATGACACTGGGCCAATTGTGCACCGCCCTATGGGACTCCCAATCATGACCGGGTGTGATACAGCCTGGACACGAACCCGTGACTGCAGTGACGCCTCTTGCACTGAGATACAGTGCCTTAGACTTCTGCACCACTGATATGGACTTGGTATTTTACCAAATAGAGCTATATTCTGTTGTCGTGACGTGACTATCATTAATGTGAATACTGCTGTTTATTGAATAAATACCTGCTACATTTATTCATTACTCGATTAAACCTCTTTTGGCTAGTGGGCAGTATTTTCACATTCGAATAAAAAGCGTGCCCAGAGTAAACTGCCTGCTACTCAGGCCCAGAAGCTAAGATATGCATAGTATTAGATTTGGATAGAAAACACTCTGAAGTTTCTAAAACTGTTTGAATGATATCTGTGAGTATAGCAGAACTCATATGGCAGGTGAGAACCTTACAAAAATCCAACCCGGAAGTGAGAAATCTGAGGTTTGTAGTTTTTCAAGTGAATGCCTATCCAATATACAGTATAAATGAGGTCAGATTGCACTTCCTAATGCGTCCACTAGATCTCAACAGTCTTTAGAACGTTGTTTCAGGCTTCTACTGTGAAAGGGGAGCAAATAAGAGCTGTTTCAACCAGTGGTCTGGCTGAAAGCCTTGAGTTGTTGATCGCGCGCGGCCGTGAGCACAAGCTCATTCCCTTTCCTTTCTAAAGACAAAGGGATTGTCCGGTTGAAACATTATTGAAGATTTATGATAGAAACATCCTAAAGATTGATTATATACATCGTTTGACATGTTTCTACGAACTGTAATGGAACTTTTTTGACTTTTCGTCTGGACTTAGTGACCGCGCCTTGTGCATTTGGATTGGTGAACTAAACGCGTGAACAAAAAGGAGGTATTTGGACATAAAGATGAACTTTATCGAACAAAACACAATTTATTGTGGAACTGGGATTCCTGGGAGTGCATTCCGATGAAGATCATCCAAGGTAAATTAATATTTATAACGCTATTTCTGACTTTTACTGACTCCACAACATGGTGTGTATCTGTATGACTTGTTTTGGTGGCTGAGAGCTGTACTCAGATTATTGCATGGTGTGCTTTTGCCATAAAGCTTTATTGAAATCTGACACAGCGGTTGCATTAAGGAGAAGTTTATCTTTAATCCTATTCATAACTCTTGTATCTTTCATAAAATTTTATGATGAGTATTTCTGTAAATTGATGTGGCTCTCTGCAAATTCGCCGGATGTTTTCGAGGCAAAACATTACTGAACATAATGCACCAAATTAAACTGAGATTTTTTGAAAAAAATAAGAACTTTATCGAACAAAACATACATGTATTGTGTAGCATGAAGTCCTATGAGTGCCATCTGATGTAGATCATCAAAGGTTAGTGATTAATTTTATCCCTATTTCTGCTTTTTGTGACTCCTCTCTTTGGCTGGAAAATGGCTGTATGTTTTTTTGTGACTGGGCGCTGACCTAACATGGTGTGCTTTCGTTGTAAAGCCTTTTTGAAATCTGACACTATGGCTAGATAAACAAGAAGTTAAGCTTAATTTGGTGTATTGCAGTTGCGAATGTATGGAAGCTGACGCTAGCAGAAGCCCTAGCCATAACAGGTTTTAAAATAATCATTTAACAGTTAACCTCTTGAAGCTAGGGGGCACTGTTTTTGTTTGGAAAAATAACATTCCCAAAGTAAATGGCCTATTTTTCAGGATCAGATGCTAGAATATGCATATAATTGACGGATTAGGATTGAAAACACTCTAAAGTTTCAAAAACTGTCAAAATATTGGCTGTGTGTATAACAGAACTAATATTGCAGGTGAAACCATGAGAAAATCAAACCAGGAAGTGGCTTCTATTTTGAAAACTCCATGTTCCATAGCCTCCCATTGCACCATTTAAAGGGATATCAAACAGATTCCTTTTCCTCTCGCTTCCTCAAGGTGTCTGTAACGGTTTTCTTCTGGTGAAAGAGAGGCGGACCAAAATGCAGTGTGGTTATCTTTATACATCTTTTTTAATGAAAGATGAAAAAGGAACAATATACAAAACAAGAAACGTGAAAAAAACGAAACAGCCCTATCTGGTGCAACAAACACAAAGACAGGAAACAATCACCCACAAGAGACCTAAAGAATATGGTTCCCAATCAGAGACAACGATAACCACCTGCCTTCTCATTTAGGAGGCTAATATCACATGGCTATCTTCACAACAGTATTCTCATATTTAATCATATAACATTTACATTTAAGTCATTTGGCAGACGCTCTTATCCAGAGCGACTTACAAATTGGTGAATTCACCTTATGACATCCAGTGGAACAGCTACTTTACAATAGTGCATCTAAATCATTTAAGGGGGGGTGAGAAGGATTACTTTATCCTATCCTAGGTATTCCTTAAAGAGGTGGGGTTTCAGGTGTCTCCGGAAGGTGGTGATTGACTCCGCTGTCCTGGCGTCGTGAGGGAGTTTGTTCCACCATTGGGGGGCCAGAGCAGCGAACAGTTTTGACTGGGCTGAGCGGGAACTGTACTTCCTCAGTGGTAGGGAGGCGAGCAGGCCAGAGGAGGATGAACGCAGTGCCCTTGTTTGGGTGTAGGGCCTGATCAGAGCCTGGAGGTACTGCGGTGCCGTTCCCCTCACAGCTCCGTAGGCAAGCACCATGGTCTTGTAGCGGATGCGAGCTTCAACTGGAAGCCAGTGGAGAGAGCGGAGGAGCGGGGTGACGTGAGAGAACGTGAGACGTGAGAGAACTTGGGAAGGATGAACACCAGACATTTAGATGTAAACCTGATATATACAGTGTGAAAGCTCTTCAAGTTACAATGTTTCCCTGATAACATCACAAAATAGACATTACTTAAACCTCTTGAATCTCCCCATCCCGGATCCGGGATCGTGACTAAAGCCTCAGGCTCATTAGCATAACGCAACGTTAACGATTTCTGAAAATCGCAAATAAAATGAAAATAATGTGCCTGCTCTCAAGCTTAGCCTTTTCTTAACAACACTGTCATCTCAGATTTTCAAAATATGCTTTTGAACCATAGCAATTGACTAATTTGTGTAAGAGTATGCTAAGCTAGCTTAGCATTTAGCACGCAACATTTTCACAAAAACCAGATAACCAAATAAATAAAATAATTTACCTTTGAAGAGCTTCGGATGTTTTCAATGAGGAGACTCTCAGTTACATGATATGCCTACAAATACGTCACAATGCTGCAGATACCTTGGGGAAACGACAGAAAGGGCAGACTTACTCCTCTCGCATTCACAGCCATATAAGGAGTCAATGGAAAACAGAGCCTCAAAAGTCCTGCTCATTTCCTGGATGCCGTCTCATCTTGGTTTTGCCTGAAGCTCACGTTCTAGGGCACGCACAGAAAATATCTTTGCAGTTCTGGACACGTCAGAGTGTTTTCTTTCAAAAGCTATCAATTATATGCATAGTCGAGCATCTTTTTGTGACAAAATATCTTGTTTAAAACGGGAACGTTTTTCATCCAAAAATGAAATTGCGCCCCTAGAGTTTCAACAGGTTAACCATCTCTCATCATTCCCAACATTTGGATGTTGAAATATATTGTCCAAGTGTCTATTGTTTGATGTTGAAGTGTTTGGTGGCAAGAGTCTCTTCGGAACAAAGGGATTTTTACATACTCGATATTGCAGGGAAAGAGAGAGAAAGGGAGGGGGAGGTTGGCTATCAGTCAGTGATGTGGTGAGCTGATCTGTCACCTTTGATCCTCACCAAGGAGGATGACACTGTATACCACCCTTATCTTGTCACAACACTTCTGATTGGTTCAAATGCATTAAGAATGAAAGGAATTCCCACAAATGAGCTTTTAACAAGGCATACCAGTTAATTTAAATCCATTCCAGGTGATTACTCCATGAAGCTGGTTGAGAGAAAACCAAAAGTGTGCAAAGCTGTCATCAAGGCAAAGGGTGGCTACTCTGAAGAATCTCAAATATAAAATATATTTTGATTTGTTTAAAACTTTTTTGGTTACTACATGATTCCATATATGTCATTTCATAGTATTGTTTAAGGATCAACTCTGGTGATGTGAATCAGATACGGGGAGTCAACAATTAATCAGGAAACAGACACAGACAAAGACACAGACAAAGACACAGACAAAGACAAAGACACAGACAAAGACAAAGACAAAGACACAGACAAAGACAAAGACAAAGACAAAGACAAGAACAGCAACAGCAACAGCAACAGCAACAGCAACAGCAACAGCAACAGCAACATCAACAGCAACAGCAACAGCAACAGCAACAGCAACAGCAACAGCACACGGTTACAAAACGACAAATGACAATTTATGCTGAAACATGGAACTGAGCGGGAAACCAGACAGATATAGGGGAGGTAATGACAAAGGTGATTGAGTCGAGGTGAGTCCAATAATCGCTGATGCGCTTGACCCTGTCAAACCCTGTAATGAGTAGGTGTGTCCAAACTTTTGACTGGTACTGTATGTGCGAGATATGTAATTAAAATCATGTCAAATGCAATTGAAAAAAAGCACACAACACAAACAATTAATTAAGACTCTAAAATGTATTGATGTGAGCTATGAAATTCACTGGAAGGTCGCATCTGAAAAGCAAAATACAATGTACAAATGAACTCCGTTCACTTGTCATCTGTATTTGAAAATTAGTTTTTTATGCAAGGTGACAGTTACCCTGAGGATAATGGGTAAAGAGTCAGTGAAAAAAATGTACAGAAGATTAAGTATTAGGTGAGAATGTGTGACTGCCTAATGAGGTCTGGATACCTGATTTTGTCAGGCTCCAATGTTAGGTTCGGGCTGCCCCAGGGGAAGGTTAGGTCAATTACAGGTTAGGATAAAGAAATTGGTAGATTAGGATAATTAACATAGCAGGTTTGGTGAACTAACGTGCCAGGTTATGTGAATTCATATGGTAGGATAGAAAACCTAGGTTAAGGCTAGGTCAAGGTCGAATGCCAAGTTAATAATTAACAAACAGATCACCGACCATTTCGAATCCCACCATACCTTCTCCGCTATGCAATCTGGTTTCCGAGATGGTCATGAGTGCACATCAGCCTCAGCTCAAGGTCCTAAATAATATCATAACTGCCATCGATAAAAGACAATACTGTGCAGCCGTCTTCATCGACCTGGCCAAGGCTTTCGACTCTGTCAATCACCGCATTCTTATCAGCTGACTCAACAGCCTTGGTTTCTCAAATGACTGCCTTGCCTGGTTCACCAACTACTTTTCAGATAGAGTTCAGTGTGTCAAATAGGAGGGCCTGTTGTCCGGACCTCTGGCAGTCTCTATGGTGGTGCCACAGGGTTCAATTTTCAGGCCGACCATTTTCTCTGTATACATCAATGATGTCTCTCTTAGATTCTGTTGATTCTCTGATCCACCTCTATGCAGACGACACCATTCAGTAAACTTCTTGCCCTTTTTTGGACACTGTGTTAACAAACCTCTAGATGAGCTTCAATGCCATAAAACACTTCCGTGGCCTCCAACTGCTAGCCAACGTCTACCGAATAGAACTTCAACAACCCGGTCAACATTCCGCTTCGCTCCACAGGTAGTATCACATTTTCATTTCACTTCATTGCAGTACAACGGTTTGATTTGTTTGATCGTAGCTAGCTAGCTACATAGCCGTCTTTGTATCTAAGACAATTGTGTATTCTAGAGCGATTTTCTAGGTTAGCTAGCCAGCTATTGTCGTTCTTGTAACGTAACGTAATCAACACTGCTAGCTAGCCAGCTAGCCCCCGAATAGCAGCACTGTAGAAACTATTACACTCGACGGAACGACTTGATTAGTGTAGTGTCAACAACGCAGCCACTGCCAGCTAGCCTACAAAGTCAACAACGCAGCCACTGCCAGCTAGCCTACTCCAGCAGTACTGTATCATTTCAATCATTTTAGTCAATAAGATTCTTGCTACGTAAGCTTAACTTTCTGAACATTCGAGACGTGTAGTCCACTTGTCATTCCAATCTCCTTTGCATTAGCGTAGCCTCTTCTGTAGCCTGTCAACTATGTGTCTATCTATCCCTGTTCTCTCCTCTCTGCACAGACCATACAAACGCTCCACACCGCGTGGCCGCGGCCACCCTAATCTGGTGGTCCCAGCGCGCACGACCCACGTGGAGTTCCAGGTCTCCGGTAGCCTCTGGAACTGCCGATCTGCGGCCAACAAGGCAGAGTTCATCTCAGCCTATGCCTCCCTCCAGTCCCTCGACTTCTTGGCACTGACGGAAACATGGATCACCACAGATAACACTGCTACTCCTACTGCTCTCTCTTCGTCCGCCCACGTGTTCTCGCACACCCCGAGAGCTTCTGGTCAGCGGGGTGGTGGCACCAGGATCCTCATCTCTCCCAAGTGGTCATTCTCTCTTTCTCCCCTTACCCATCTGTCTATCGCCTCCTTTGAATTCCATGCTGTCACAGTTACCAGCCCTTTCAAGCTTAACATCCTTATCATTTATCGCCCTCCAGGTTCCCTCGGAGAGTTCATCAATGAGCTTGATGCCTTGATAAGCTCCTTTCCTGAGGACGGCTCACCTCTCACAGTCCTGGGCGACTTTAACCTCCCCACGTCTACCTTTGACTCATTCCTCTCTGCCTCCTTCTTTCCACTCCTCTCCTCTTTTTGACCTCACCCTCTCACCTTCCCCCCCTACTCACAAGGCAGGCAATACGCTCGACCTCATCTTTACTAGATGCTGTTCTCCCACTAACCTCATTGCAACTCCCCTCCAAGTCTCCAAGTCTCCGACCACTACCTTGTATCCTTTTCCCTCTCGCTCTCATCCAACACTTCCCACACTGCCCCTACTCGGATGGTATCGCGCCGTCCCAACCTTCGCTCTCTCTCCCCCGCTACTCTCTCCTCTTCCATCCTATCATCTCTTCCCTCTGCTCATACCTTCTCCAACCTATCTCCTGATTCTGCCTCCTCAACCCTCCTCTCTTCCCTTTCTGCATCCTTTGACTCTCTATGTCCCCTATCCTCCAGGCCGGCTCGGTCCTCCTCCCGCTCCGTGGCTCGACGACTCATTGCGAGCTCACAGAACAGGGCTCCGGGCAGCCGAGCGGAAATGGAGGAAAACTCGCCTCCCTGCGGACCTGGCATCCTTTCACTCCCTCCTCTCTACATTTTCCTCCTCTGTCTCTGCTGCTAAAGCCACTTTCTACCACTCTAAATTCCAAGCATCTGCCTCTAACCCTAGGAAGCTCTTTGCCACCTTCTCCTCCCTCCTGAATCCTCCTCCCCCTCCCCCCCTCCTCCCTCTCTGCAGATGACTTCAACCACCATTTTGAAAAGAAGGTCGACGACATCCGATCCTCGTTTGCTAAGTCAAACGACACCGCTGGTTCTGCTCACACTGCCCTACCCTGTGCTCTGACCTCTTTCTCCCTCTCTCTCCAGATGAAATCTCGCTTCTTGTGACGGCCGGCCGCCCAACAACCTGCCCGCTTGACCCTATCCCTTCCTCTCTTCTCCAGACCATTTCCGGAGACCTTCTCCCTTACCTCACCTCGCTCATCAACTCATCCCTGACCGCTGGCTACGTCCCTTCCGTCTTCAAGAGAGCGAGAGTTGCACCCCTTCTGAAAAAACCTACACTCGATCCCTCCGATGTCAACAACTACAGACCAGTATCCCTTCTTTCTTTTCTCTCCAAAACTCTTGAACGTGCCGTCCTTGGCCAGCTCTCCCGCTATCTCTCTCAGAATGACCTTCTTGATCCAAATCAGTCAGGTTTCAAGACTAGTCATTCAACTGAGACTGCTCTTCTCTGTATCATGGAGGCGCTCCGCACTGCTAAAGCTAACTCTCTCTCCTCTGCCCTCATCCTTCTAGACCTATCGGCTGCCTTCGATACTGTGAACCATCAGATCCTCCTCTCCACCCTCTCCGAGTTGGGCATCTCCGGCGCGGCCCACGCTTGGATTGCGTCCTACCTGACAGGTCGCTCCTACCAGGTGGCGTGGCGAGAATCTGTCTCCTCGCCACGCGCTCTCACCACTGGTGTCCCCCAGGGCTCTGTTCTAGGCCCTCTCCTATTCTCGCTATACACCAAGTCACTTGGCTCTGTCATAACCTCACATGGTCTCTCCTATCATTGCTATGCAGACGACACACAATTAATCTTCTCCTTTCCCCCTTCTGATGACCAGGTGGCGAATCGCATCTCTGCATGTCTGGCAGACATATCAGTGTGGATGACGGATCACCACCTCAAGCTGAACCTCGGCAAGACGGAGCTGCTCTTCCTCCCGGGGAAGGACTGCCCGTTCCATGATCTCGCCATCACGGTTGACAACTCCATTGTGTCCTCCTCCCAGAGCGCTAAGAACCTTGGCGTGATCCTGGACAACACCCTGTCTTTCTCAACTAACATCAAGGCGGTGGCCCGTTACTGTAGGTTCATTCTCTACAACATCCGCAGAGTACGACCCTGCCTCACACAGGAAGCGGCGCAGGTCCTAATCCAGGCACTTGTCATCTCCCGTCTGGATTACTGCAACTCGCTGTTGGCTGGGCTCCCTGCCTGTGCCATTAAACCCCTACATCTCATCCAGAACGCCGCAGCCCGTCTGGTGTTCAACCTTCCCAAGTTCTCCCACGTCACCCCGCTCCTCCGCTCTCTCCACTGGCTTCCAGTTGAAGCTCGCATCCGCTACAAGACCATGGTGCTTGCCTACGGAGCTGTGAGGGGAACGGCACCGCAGTACCTCCAGGCTCTGATCAGGCCCTACACCCAAACAAGGGCACTGCGTTCATCCACCTCTGGCCTGCTCGCCTCCCTACCACTGAGGAAGTACAGTTCCCGCTCAGCCCAGTCAAAACTGTTCACTGCTCTGGCCCCCAATGGTGGAACAAACTCCCTCACGACGCCAGGACAGCGGAGTCAATCACCACCTTCCGGAGACACCTGAAACCCCACCTCTTCAAGGAATACCTAGGATAGGATAAAGTAATACTTCTCACCCCCCCCTTAAATGATTTAGATGCACTATTGTAAAGTGGCTGTTCCACTGGATGTCATAAGGTGAATTCACCAATTTGTAAGTCGCTCTGGATAAGAGCTTCTGCCAAATGACTTAAATGTAAATGTAAATGTAATGTTAAATGCTAGTAAAACTAAATGCATGTTCTTCATCTGATCGCTGCCCGCATCCGCCCCCCCCGACTAGCATCACTCACATTAAGCATTTCCAATCCAAAATTAAATCTAGAATCGGCTTCCTATTTCACAACAAAGCCTCCTTCACTCATGCTGCCAAACATACCCTCGTAAAATTGACTATCCTATCGATCCTTGACTTAAGCGATGTCATTTACAAAATAGCCTCCAACACTCTACTCACAAATTGGATGTAGTCTATCACAGTGCCATCCGTTTTGTCACCAAAGCACCATATACTACCCACCACTACGACCTGTATGCTCTTTACGACTGGCCCTCGCTACATATTCGTCAGCAAACCCACTGGCTCCAGGTCATCTATAAGTCTTTGCTAGGTAAAGCCCCGCCTTAACTAAGCTCACTGGTCACCATAGCAGCACCCACCCGTAGCACTCACTCCAGCAGGTATATTTCACTGGTCATCCCCAAAGCAAACTCCTCCTTTGGCCGCCTTTCCTTACATTTCTCTGCTGCCAATGACTGGAAAGAAATGCAAAAATCTCTGAAGCTTGAGTCTTATATTTCCCTCACTAACTTTAAGCATCAGCTGTTAGAGCAGCTTACTGATCATTGCACCTGTAAACAGCCCATCTGTAAATATCCCACCCAACTACCTCATCCCCATATTGTTATTTATTTTTTTGCTCCTTTGCACCCCAGTATCTCTACTTGCACATTCATCTTCTGCACATCTATCCCTCCAGTGTTTAATTGCTAAATTGTAATTATTTCACCACTATGGCCTTTTTATTGCATTACCTCCCTAATCTTACTAGATTTGCACACACTGTATATATTTTTTTATTTTGTGTAATTGACTGTACGTTTGTTTATCCCATGTGTAATTCTGTGTTGTTTGTGTCGCACTGCTTTGCTTGATCTTGGCCAGGTCGCAGTTGTAAATGAGAACTTGTTCTCAGCTGACCTACCTGGTTAAATAAAGATGACATCAAAAAATCAAAAAAGATAAAAGGGTAAGGCTTAGCTACAATGCACCCCGACCAAATCAGGTAGCTTGACCTAATCAGGTCGTGACAAATGTTCAAGAACATCAAATTGATACCTAAAATGCAGATTCCTTAAACTCCAGTGTCCATTTTCAGACTCACAATGCAGAAACAGAGAGCCAGTGAAACAATTCCACACAAGATGAAGAACAATTGGTTTATGTTTAAGAACTAGCTAAATTATACGAAACACTAACTTACAGAAAATATTAGTGAATTACTTGAGCACATAGAATATGTATGCAAATATATATTTTAATATTTTAATTAAATATATGTTAATTTAAAAACAAATTGCTCCACATGTATGATGCTAAATTGTGATGTTGTGTCTATTGACTCAGCTAAAAAGAATGACATTTTCCCCAGCAGTGTATTCCTCTGGTCCCCTGGGGTGTGTCCATAGGCAGCTGAGGCTCCAGACCAGAGCAATACACTGCTGGGGAAAATGTCATTCTTTTTAGCTGAGTCAATAGACACAACATCACAATACATACATCCTCATATACTGTATGTACACATATTATAATACATTCATTTTCTGTATGAGGTCACAAAGCTCTTTCTCGTCAATTGAAAACGGAATATGACAGAAAATTCAATCCCACCACCTTGTGGAGCATCCCTCACTATAAACGCTTTATTGGGCAGGGTTGGGGTCTATTCCATTTAAATTCAGTAAATTCAGGAAGCATTCATAGAGAAGCATTCCGTTTACTCCCTGAATTCACTGAATTGACATGTAATTGTCCACAAACATGCTATTTTGTGTTCATTGTCAAAA
This sequence comes from Oncorhynchus masou masou, assembly GCF_036934945.1. Lineage (NCBI taxonomy): Eukaryota > Metazoa > Chordata > Actinopteri > Salmoniformes > Salmonidae > Oncorhynchus > Oncorhynchus masou. The sequence goes on along the minus strand of NC_088243.1, from coordinate 15,798,052 downwards.
GTTTCAAAATGTAGAATTTGACATTTGACTCAGGACTTCACGTTACCATACAGTACAGTAGTTCAATCATACAATTATTATATTATACTTTACCATACTGTACAGTAGTTTAGTCATACAGGGATTCTATGGGCACAGTGATATATATTCATATACATATACATTATAATCTATTGTACCACATAGGGGATGTCATGTAAGGCTCAGAGAAGACATCCCAATACAAGAGTCCCCGTGCTCCTTCGTTTCCTTATTAATCCCAAACAGGAGTCCTTTTATTCCTCACGTTCTCTCCATTCCAAGGAATATCCAGGGTTAACGTGCTAATTCTGCTTCATGAGGTCTGACGGAGCACACTCTCCAACACTTACATCTGTTCAACAATTATTAGACCATTTTGGTCATAAAAAATTAAACACCCCCAAGTGCCGCGCGAGTGAAACCTGAACATGTATGCAGTGAATAGAATAGTTAATTTCTCAAAGGAACTGGGAAAAGGCTGAACAGATTTACTTTAAGGTTCTCCATACACTGTAAGCATGGAGGCATAATGGGCTGACTGTGTCTAGGGGTGGAACCAGTGGACTGAGAAGAGACAGGTCTCTCCAGATCATGAACCCTGTGGTGGTTCAGTGGAGTAGCTACTGTAGTGTGGTCGTACAGATGTATGATCTTCATTTGAGACAGTTTGCCACAGCATGAAAATAATCCTGCACTAACATGAAATGTAAATTATTATGTGAATTATAATTAAAGTAAATATTACGTAAGGGAAAATCAAGTCTCAAATTTCAAAGTAGAAATTGCAAACATCAAAAAAGCTTTTTAAACCTCAAATACACACACAAAAACTGTCCTGCATTGCAGAAAAGTTCTCCTGCAAAAGGGAGATCAAATTAAGATCCTACATATGTGCTGGACACTACTGTAAGAGCTCAACTCTACTACAGTAGGACTACAGAGTACCTTCCCAGGACTCATTATTCAACTGAATTAACCATAGTACAGTATGATGCTTCCGGGGCGGCAGGTTGCTTCCGGGGCGGCAGAGTGATTCCGGGGCGGCAGGTTGCTTCCAGGGCGGCAGAGTGATTCCGGGGTGGCAGGTTGCTTCCAGGGCGGCAGAGTGATTCCGGGGTGGCAGGTAGCCTAGTAGTAAGAGCGTTGGGCCAGTATCCGAAAGGTTGCTAGATCAAATCCCCTGAGCTGACAAGGTAAACATCTGTTGTTCTACCCCTGAACAAGGCAGGTAACCCACTCTTCCTAGGCTGTCATTGTAAATAAGAATGTGTTCTTAACTGACTTGCCTAGTTAAATAAAAAATAAATTCCTAAACTGTCCACTTCCTCCCCTGTTGGAAAATATAGGCCTCATTGTCAACAATGCCACTGAGGCTTTTCAGTATGTATACTTGATCATGCCTGGGCCAAATAATGAAGAATTACTACTGTTTGAAAATATAAAGGTAGTCTAATCTCAGACCAAATGTGATTTGACCGCCTTAATTGATTAATCTACTTTGTCATTTCTGCGCCGGGAAACAGTAGGGTGACATATCTCTTTAATAAACTTGGCCATCACACGTATACTATCATTTTGCATTGGCTGGAACTGTGTTTTAATCGGTTGGTAGCGCCTGTCTGTTTTAAGACTTTCCGACAGTAGGCTATGCAGGCCTACAATAGATCAACCTCTCTATACCGCCATCTCTCCATCCCCTCCATCCCTCCACCCCCCCATCCGTCCATCCCTTCATCCCTCTTTTCCCTGGGCACCCCCCATCCCTTTATCCCTCTTTTTCTCTGTCTCCCTCCGTCACTCTATCCCTCTATCTCTCTATCCCTTCATCCCTCTTTCCCTGGCTCCCTCCATCCCTCTATTCCTTCATCCTTCTTTTCCCCTGGCTCCCTCCATCACTCTATCCCTCTATCTCTCTATCCCTCATCCCTCTTTCCCTGGCTCTCTCCATCCCTCTATCTCTCTATCCCTTCATCCCTCTTTCCCCCTGGCTCCAATCCCCCCTGACAGGCTTGAGGGATGACCCTAAGAGTCACATTATGTATATTTCTCAGCAGACCCCTGAATTTGCATGTAGAAAATAGTTAAAATAAGGCAATTAATCAGTTAAAATAAGACTAGAAATCAGTTAAAATAAGACTTGAAATCAATTAAGTAAGACCAGAAATCAGTTAAAATAAGACTAGAAATCAGTTAAATTAAGGCAATAGATCAGTTAAAATAAGAACAGAAACAAGGCTGCAAACATATAAATGGATTTGCGAGAGATTGAAACCCTCCGCGAGTCTTTTGAGTAAATATTTCAAACCCGGTCTGATTTCCACTGTCATCAACTAGCAGAGCCTCTCTGACCACTCGGCTTGTATATTTGCTTTATTACATGACAGAGGGGATTGTGGTGGTAGTGTGGTACCTGGCTGCTTTGATTTATCTACCTGCATATTCTGATATGTGCTGCTTGTCATTAAGGACGAACAGTTACTAGAGGCTTTATATCCTCTCTTCAAGTGGTGTTGGCTAATGCTTCGGAAAATCATTGCCATTTGAAGTCTTTCTCTGCAACTACACCAATAAAATAGTTCTGTCTAGGTGGATGCCTGGAGTTGAACGGAAGTGGATGAGTGGCAAGAGATTTAGCCTACCTTGTGTTTTAGTAAAGCTATGTAATGTAGGCTAATGAACATTTTGCACTGTATGAATCATTGTGAAATCATGCTTCTACTGCCAAACAAAATTTACTAATCAGAAAGGAAAGCTAAAATGAAATCCCTTCTAAGCATATTACTTATCATTGAGCATATAGGCCCCAAAACATGACCAGCCTGCATCCCAAATAGCACCCGACTTCCTATGTAGTGCACTACATTTGAGCAGTGCCAATAGGGTGCTGTTTGGGACGCACACAGTGTCTGTTGTGACTATGTTTGTCAGAGTGGGTAGAGATGGCATCACTCACCCGGATGAAGACCCAGAACAAGGGCAACTCAGCCTTGATTCAGAGTGACTAGGATTTAATCAAATTAGGTTTTTATGGACAACTAATTCATCTGAGGAGATTGAGGGGACCTCTAGCATGTTGAGTGGTGAAATGAAGACAGCATAGAACTGAGGGATGGAGGGAGAGAGCAAGAGGGATGGCGAGAGAGAGAGAGAGAGAGAGAGAGAGAGAGAGAGAGAGAGAGATATATATATATATATTTGTCCAAAGACCAGATCAGTTGCCAAGGACCCAACAGAAGACAAACCAACCCAGGCTGTGTTCTCATCTCCTGGGCAACACAGATGGCCCTTCTGTCGTGGAACATCCACACAACATGCTGTAGCGAGCATGTTTTTTTTCCCGAGACCATCAACCAGTGAAGTCCAGATGTAGAACATCTGATTCTGCTAATGGATGGCAGTCAAAGATCCAGAACAGCCTCGATTTGCCAATACCTGCCTCTGCAGATGGTCCTACCACCTTAGGTTTGTCTCAGTGCCTCCATAGACATATTTAGGCACACCTAAAAACACTCTTGTTACGTAGCCCCCCCTGTCATCAAGGCAATATATTACATATATATAACCACACTTCTGTGGTTACTTCCATAATGTAATTTCATAGTTGTGATGTCTTCACTGTTATTCTAGAATGTAGAAAATAGTACAAATAAAGAAAAACACTTAAATGAGTAGGTGTGTCCAAACTTTAGAATTATACTATAGGTACACCGAAATGTTGTTTTTTGAGATACAGATGTAAGATCTTAAATTTGAGACAGTTTGCTACAGCAGGAAAATAACCCTGCATCAACAGAAAATGTTACTTGTTAAGTTGATTATTAAATCAAGTCTGAAATTTCTAAGTGGAAATTATAAACTTCAGAAATCTTTTAAAACCTCAAAAACAACATTTAAATGACAGTTTTCCTGCAACAGTGTGAACAAATTAAGATCCTGCATGTGTATCTTGTTTTTGAAAATTGTTGATACACATACAAGCTCAACAAGGTGAATGTACTCATTCTAAAGATCAGCGTTAAATGATTATCCTATTTCATTTGACAATTGCTTATTAAGAGATATAACAGTGTCGTGGGGCCTAAAGGCCTCGGCTCTAAAGCAGAATACTCCAAACAGAGGTCACAAAGATTCACATTCCATCATTTCTTATTGTCTGGTGATTTTGTGATGGGGAATGGACTCATACTGGATAATGTGAGTGTTTATCGGTGAGTATGAAACCCCACTGTGTTCACACATGTAGAGTACTTATTTGTGGTACATTTTGAGTGGCTGTGCAAGCACTGAACAACGGGACACAAGTTACCCAATAGTCCATTCCTAAAATGTTAAACTAGTCAAATGGAGGGTGTTAAAGGTCTTAGCTGCATGGATGCCAAACTTTCAGGGCAGTGCTGCCCAACTGAGTAGAAATCTATAAAAGGCACTCATCTCAATATGCCTTATTGTGATCCTATCTATTGGAGCATACTAAATACTTGGGTTTGGGCAGCGTTTTTGGTGACGCTTCCCAAAAAATATTTGGGCAATGTGTAAAAGCCTGGATTGTGCCCAATATATTTGTCAAGCTCAAATAATGCATGTTAGGCATGTGCTTCAACGACATGGCATTAAACCATCCTGTCACAGAAGATTGGTGTCAAATATAATTTTAGTGGGACTTCAATAAATCTTTGATATTTTGAGGTCTTGTAGTTTTTCTGTGGAATTAAAAAACAAGAATAACTACTGAAAACAAAATAATAATGGTGTGAATGTTATTTCTACCTTATTAATTGCTAACATCTCTTTCTCGCCTTTATATATAAGCTTCCAAGGAGAGCAAAGAAACCATTTCTCTTCTGAGCTTCTGAGTTCCTGTTTACTATTTCATGATTTCAGTGCCTGCCTCTCAAATAAAGAAAATAAATTAAACACATTACTCTTTAATTAATATCAAAGGACAGGGAGAGACACATTATCGTCATACAGAAATCACGCTGCTAGCTGTGTGTTTTATTTATGAGAGTGGACTCGTAATCACATTGCATTAAAGCATAGCGGGAGGCAGTTGGGGTCAGACTGAGGCAATGTGAGGCTGTTGTTCGGCGGAGAGAATCAGAGGGGATCCTAAAGTATAGTGATGGACACAAATCTGTGTCCCAATTGGCGCCCTATTCCCTATATATTGCACTCCTTTTGATCAGAGCCCTATAGTAGTAGTGCACTTCATAGGGAATAATATTCCATTTGGGAGGCAGAAAACGTATGATCATCGAGACCCTGCTGTGGCTCTGTCAGCTTGCTTGGCGTTAACACTATTGTTTTAGCACAGGAACTTCTGCCATCACAGATGTCAGGATATCCCCTGCTTTTTAGTTGCTGACAAGCTGTCATGGAGACGGTGAGTGACGACACGTATATAGTCATCTAGTACAGGATTATACCAGCAGCTAATGTGTCCCTCATTATTGTTCTGGCCTCTATTATGTCAATATAGCTAAGTAGATGTGAGGGGTCTGATGGCTAAGAAAGAAACAATACAATGAACAACAGTTGAAGGGTGAGTGAATGTGTTTGGCCAGTACCAGAAGGTGGATGGTGAGGTATAGTGGAGGAAATGGAATGTGAAGCTCTTTAATGTGAAATCTGCCTTTGTTTATCTTTCTCTTCTTGGCATTATGCCACGAGCTAATTCTTCTTGGTACTGAGCCATCTTCACATTTGAGCTTATTTAATCATCATGCAAACACGTGTGCTGTGTCTCCAAGGACTCTTGGGCATAAAAATGATTTATATTTTACTTTCCAACTTAAAAATATCATATTTAATTACTTCGGTTGGAAAAACAGATTCATCCTGGAATGAGTTCTGAACAATGTTCTTCATGAGTGGAGTAAATATAATATCAAGTGAGAGGTGGGGTATACAACTCTGGGTAATGTGACGGTCTGAAGAATCTCCAGCTAAAGATGCAAGTATGTTTTAAAACATGTCCTAGTTGGGGTAACGACTGTCAATTATATTATATTATAAAAGTCCATATTTCCACATATGCCGATGGAGTTTGTATGGTTGAGATTATATAATTCTCCTAGATTGAAATGTCATATTTTAACTCTGTGATTATTTCTTGGACTAAGGAATCAAGAGTTGCTTGTACAATAAGTAATGTTACCTTCCAAGACATGCAAATGGAGACATTGCAAATGGATTTCTACAATATCAAGCCTTGTTAGTGAGTGAGTAGCAAACACTGAGGAAAATCAAGGCATCTTGTCACTTTCTTTTTTTTGTTGTGTCTCCTTGTAAAGAAAAAGCACTTTGAATCCGCTAGTTTCGCTGCATTTACATAACAAAGCCCACGAGAATAAGGTAGATGTGATGAACCACCCTCCACCACTACCCTGGATACCCATCAACCTGCCTATAATACACACACACACACACACACACACACACACACACACACACACACACACACACACACACACACACACACACACACACACACACACACACACACACACACACACACACACACACACACACACACACACACACACATTTACTACACATGCACAACTGCACACACACGTGCGAGCTCACAACACACATAGAAACACCATTTTTTATCACTTCATAAACGTATGTGACAAGCAAACCCCAAAGATCTCTCCATTGCCAGTCTCTCACCACGGCTACACAGTCAGCAAAATAAATGGAAAGCATTAAAAGAAAGTGAAAACAGTGAGCGAAAAAGAGAAAAGGAGAAGGAGAAAACCCAGTACCATCCCCTTGCACTGCCTCTTACATCTACCCTCCCCCCGCTACCCTCTAACAGCTCCTCTCTTGTAAAGAAACAGGATGAAATGACATTATGCATATGAAAATGTCCAGAAAGATGTTTGATTTATGTATGCATTAGATGCAAATTCTATTACAGGACACAAGGCGGTTGTGAGATTTCTCTCGGAACACTTGGCTGCCCTGATCAAACCCCATCTCATTAAATCCGACAAGGGGAGAAAGATAGAGGGAGAATTGAAGGAAATTTACAGCCGGACATAGATTGAACAAAAATAGGGGGGAGTAAATTGCATTCTACCCTCTGAGCCCACAGCAGATTGCATGGAGTCTTTTCTGACCAGGCTTTACGCACACGTCCATCTAACTAGCAGAAACAGAAACAGAGCAGGCCGGGTCAGGCAATACTGAAATGGAAACATCAATTCTTTGGTTTCACTGAAATACAGTACTTTAAACGTGTAAATACTTGTACTTTACATATATCATATATGTATTTACTGTAGGAATGGAGGAAAAATGACAGGTGATAAATGTAGCTAATTTTCAAAGCTGGTAATATAACCAACAATACCATTCAAGATCTACATTTGTAAACCAAGAAGGTGACAACGCTGTATTGAGCCCTATAATGAATACACACTATATTCTTTCCAAGACAGCAGAGATGATTCCCATAATATCCACCTGCTACCACTGGCTGAAAACCAGAAACATCAATATCTGCTCTCAATTGATCAAGACTGTTTGGGACCATTAGAGGTGACAGACTGAGTGATGAGTGAGAAATAGAACATAAGGCATCTCAGTGTTTTTTCTCTATATATTTAACATTTGAATTGTTATATTTTGTGAAGTAGTTGTGTGTTTGTTTTGGTGTGTGCGAGTGTGTGTGTTTATTTGTAGTAGTAACAGACAGTGTAGCTAGTGGTTTTGCAAAACATCATCCCGATGTCCCAGGCTACTATTCAGCTCCTTGCTCCCTCCTCGCTCCTCTGTTCTCCCATCACCTCCTCCTGCAGCCTCTATGATTGAGGTCAAGCAGGGAATTTTTACTAGCCTAACTAATGTGATTGCATCAGAGTAATACCCTTAAACTACATCAGGCCCTGATCTGCATACTAATTGGCCACGCTGTCCTTGACACTAACCTTGAAGAAGCCTTCCTTTCCTTAGGGAATGGAGGGATGACTTGCAGGAGGGGGGGAGAGGACAGCGCGGGGAAAATGATGGTGTCCGTCCGTTGCACACATTACCATGCAAAGACACCCTTCTATGAGGCTGCATCTATCTCCTCTCTATCTCCCTCACTATCTCCACTCTGTCTCCTCTCCATCTCCCTTTCTATCCCCATCTCTATGCATCAATGCAAATTCTAACAATGGCCAGGGGTTTATTCCTGGGGTAAGCCTGCGTGACCTTCTGTGACAAGGAGCAGCAGAGACAAAAGGCCATTTTTCTCTGACTGCACACATGGGTAGCATATCAGATTGCTCCATATTCCCTATTGAGTGCACTGCTTTTGACCAGGACCCACAGGGCTCTAGTCAAAAGTAGTGCATTATGTAGGGAATAGGGTGCTATTCGACATGCAGCCATGGACACAGTCCAACCACTCTACAATCTCCCTGCCTCCCGCCTAGGTACCAGGGATGGGGTCCAGGGAATTTTGAACCAGGAGTGCAAGGGGACAGGGGGAAGCTACTGAAGTACCTTTGAAAAAATAAGAGAAATGAAATGAAATGCAGAGTAGCAGAGTTATGTGCTTGTGACACCACTGCATTCTCTTTGAGTTTTTGGGGAATTATGTTTTGTGTTTAGTAAGTACATTAACACTTTCGGATACACTGTATACTATGGGAATTATAACAAATTGTTGGGATTTAATTAAAATTAGAAAATACACACAAAAAAAACAAACAATTTTCAACAAATATCTTTGTCTGCAAAAAAAAAAAAAAAAGCAACAATGACAGTTGGAATTGTGCCGTCTTCTTTGAGTCAATTGGAGATGCACCTGTGGATGTATTTCAAGGCCTACCTTGAAACTCAGTGCCTCTTTGCTTGACATCATGTAAGCAATTGTTGGAAAAATGACTTGTGTCATGCACAAAGTAGATGTCCTAACCAACTTGCCAAAACTACAGTTTGTTAACAAGATATTTGTGGAGTGGTTGAAAACCAAGTTTTAATGACTCTAACCTAAGTGAATGTAAACTTCCCACTTCAACTGTATAAGCACATGACAGACTGAAATGTCATTTGCATGTTTTCTATGTTTGTTTTTAATACATAACTCTCTTGCCTGAAACGTTGGTGTGGGTGTTTCCTTACAATACTACAACTCAATAAACATCCCTAACATGTTAAATTGTCAGTGCTTGTTACGGTTCACGTTGGGCCCATCTCCACTAAGATGCTGTCATACCTGCTGCCCTTACTTTACACTGCATTGTGTGACCTATCCTTTCAGAGGATATGCTCAACCTCTCTTCTGTGTGGCTCTGCTGAGGTACTAAAATGTATAATGTTATTACACTTATAGACATCAAAGGAATCCAAACATTTGATTTTCTTGACTTATTCCCTTTTAAATCATCGGGGATCATATACTGGTTGTTTGTTTAGCCACAAAACCGACACGTGCACAGCTATGGGGCAAAACAGACAGGGATGGATTAGATTGTTGACGACATGTCAACTAGATTTAGTCTCAGTGTTTATTGAAAACATAAATGCATTTCCACAGTCAGCACTTATATCTGAAATACATTATTAGAGTTGTTGGTTCGCTAGCGACTACTGGAACAGACACGACGTCGGTCAAACACCTCAAAACTAGACATGGTATCAAAAACAAGATACAATGAGCTGAAACGGGACACCAATAATTCCCCACAAGGCAGCTTCTTGTCATTGTTGCTCGCTATCTGACAGTTTAGAAATACAAAAACGCACACTTTCCGGACATATCAATACGCGCGCATCATTTTTGTGATGTTGTCAGCCAAACCATCTATACAGGTCATCAACATTCACAATAATTAAAGTATATTTGTAGTTGTAGATATGTACTTGTAGATATGTACTTGTACCGACAAATTACAATACACAGCATTTGAACTTGCTCTTTTTAGTGGTATGTATTCTTTGGGAATGTTTTTCATAGTTTAGACAAACTAGATTAATGCTAACCTCCTCATGGTTATCAATGTATAGGGGCGTGTTTCAAAGAGTATATATGTTCCGTTTGGAAGTGTACATACACTGAGTGAACCCCTGTTCTTTCCATGACATAGACTGACCAGGTGAATCAATGTGAAAGCTATGATCCCTTATTGATGTCACTTGATAAATCCACTTCCATCGAGGGAGATGAAGGGGAGGAGACAGGTTAAAGAAAGATGTTTAATCCTTGAGACAATTGAGACATGGATTGTGTATATGTGCCATTCAGAGGGTGAATGGGCAAGACAAATTGGAGGTGCCTTTGAACGGGGTATGGTAGTAGGTGCCAGGCGCACCGATTTGTGTTGCTGGGCTTTTCACGCTCAACAGTTTCCTGTGTGTATCAAGAATGGTCACCCACCCAAAGGACATCCAGCAAACTTGACGCAACTGTGGGAAGCTTTGGAGTCAACATGGGCCAGCATCCCTGCGGTACGCTTTCGACACCTTGTGGTGTTCATGCCCGACAAATTGAGGCTGTTCTGAGAGCAGAAGCAGGGAGTGCACCTCAATATTAGGAATGTGTCCTTAATGTTTTGTACACTCAGTGTATGTTGGACAACTCCTCAGACATTTACTGGAGTAAACATATGATTATCAAAAAACAGATGCATTCTATTTGGTGCAGATTATTCCCCCATAGTGCTGCAGTACAATCTGCACTTCTCACATACATAAACTGAATACAAGGACTGTGAAAGACATAGAAACAGACTTCCAAACAGCAGTAAACATTTGTTTTTACTGTATATAGGTTTACATATAGATCTGGATCCCATGTTGCGTTATGGGCGTGAGATTTGCTCGAGGTGTTTTACTGGTATGTATATCTACACTAAAGGGATGACTGTAAAGAGGGGAACGAGGTGTTTTACTGGTATGTATATCTACACTAAAGGGATGTGACTGTAAAGAGGGGAACGAGGTGTTTTACTGGTATGTATATCTACACTAAAGGGATGTGACTGTAAAGAGGGGAACGAGGTGTTTTACTGGTATGTATATCTACACTAAAGGGATGTGACTGTAAAGAGGGGAACGAGGTGTTTTACTGGTATGTATATCTACACTAAAGGGATGTGACTGTAAAGAGGGGAACGGGGGTGTTTTGTCATGCAGTTTTTGTCTTACAATTGTTTAAAAAAAGTATTTTACACACTTCACACAGCTCCAGTGAGCGTGTTATAGTCTAGCTTCTGTACAGTTCTTAAGGTAATACAATGCAAAATGTATTTTTAAATAACCGTTTCAAAGTATACTACCGGTCCAAATTTTTAGAACACCTACTCATTCAAGGGTTTTTCTTTATTTTTACTATTTTCTACATTGTAGAATAATAGTGAAGACAACAAAACTATGAAATAACACATATGGAATCATGTAGTAACCACAAAAGTGTTAACAAATCAAAATAAATGTTATTTGTGATTCTTCAAAGTAGCCACCCTTTGCCTTGATGACAGCTTTGCACACTCTTGGCATTCTCTCAACCAGCTTCACCTGGAATGCTTTTCCAACAGTCTTGAAGGAGTTCCCACATATGCTGAGCACTTGTTGGCTGCTTTTCCTTCACTCTGCGGTCCAACTCATCCCAAACCATCTCAATTGGGTTGAGGTTGGGCGATTGTGGAGGCCAGGTCATCTGATGCAGCACCCCATCAGTCTCCTTCTTGGTCAAATAGCTCTTGCATAGCCTGAAGGATCATTGTCATTGTCCTGTTGAAAAACAAATGATAGTCCAACTAAACGCAAACCCGATGGGATGGGGTACCAGTAAAGAATGCTGTGTTAGCCATGCTGGTTAAGTGTGCCTTGAACTCTAAATAAATCACAGACAGTTTCACCAACAAAGCATCCCCACTCCATCACACCCCGTCCTCCATATTTCATGGTGGGAACCACACATGCGGAAATCATCCGTTCAACTGCTCTGCATCTCACAAAGACACGGCGGTTGGAAACAAAAATCTCAAATTTGGACTCAGACCAAATGACAGATTTCCACCGGTCTAATGTCCATTGCTCGTGTTTCTAGGCCCAAGCAAGTCTCTTCTTATTATTTGTGTCCTATAGTAGTGGTTTCTTTGTAGCAATTCGACCATGAAGGCCTGATTCACACAGTCTCCTCTGAACAGTTGCTGTTGAGATTTGTCTGTTACTTGAACTTTGTGCAACAGAGGAAACTCTGGTTCTTCCTTTCCTGTGGCGGTCCTCATGAGAGCCAGTTTCAAGATTAATACAATTATTTTTAATACAATTTTATTTATTTATTTTCTTTCAGATTGGATCATTTTACCAAGAATTAATAAGATCCCCTAAGACCATATTTCTTTTGTCATATTGTCTCCATGGCTGAGAATCACAAGCTTTCAAAACCAGAACTTGTTCTGAGCAGAACCTGAGCAGAGAGAAGATGCTCCGCCTTGCTTCTGCCCTAGGGAGAGCTAAGGTATTACACAGTCAGATCCCCCTTCTGAAAGGAAAGCCCCACTTCCTCTTAATGTGTGGAAATTTGCCAGATGTCATTGACAAGATAAGTGTTGATTTCATTGCTATGATAGGTAAAGCAAAAGCTACAGAACAATGGTACAAAGATACCCTTTGAAATGTTATTTTTCACCCCCGTCTTTTCCTCGGGAAAAGGAGAAAAGTGTCAAGTTTGTGACAAGTGTATCGTTTTTATCTTTCCTTTCCACTCTCTCTGTGAGGGCTTCTACAACCGAAAGTTTGTTGTGTTTAGTTCTTCAGATAGTTTGACCTAGTTAGGGTTGCTCACACACCTTATGCATTAAAGGGTTATTAAGAGAGAGTGGGGAAAACAGAAGAAAACACAAAGAGAAGTGGTGTATACATATTACAGTGGCATTATTACAGTGCTGTTGTGCAATACCAATGCTAAGGGTGTAGTCAAAGAAGTCACAACCAAATACAATGTTAATGCTAACAAGAAAGACTGAAATGTGTTTTTTTGAATTGTCATTTGATAGATTATAAAGTTTTCTCATTCTAATTAAACGAGGTGCAACATCTTTCTTACACAATCTATCAAATGGGGCCCAGAAGACACTATTCCAGTTCGAGTAACAACACAAGAAGCCTCTTAATTGAAAATTTACATTTGTTTGTTTCAAACAAGTCCTTTCATTGCAATCTTTTCAGGTGTTGATATTTTGTCCTAGCGTTTGTTTGTTTTTTAAATTCTCTGGAGTATAATTTATTTACTAATTTAGTAATACAAGGTCATAAATAATTAAATTGCAATTAAACTCCTTAATTAATAACAGAGGTTTTCATTTAAAAGAAAATAATTAAACATTGATGAATTCAAAACAATCAGTTTCTAAACACAATTTAGTCAGTCATCATTTCCATATTCTCAAGACCTCCAAATGTATTTAAACAATAACACACAACTTTTAATGAAATGTTCAATAATCTATTAGGAACTTCATAACTTCCTTAAATACTCACACTAACACCTTTCTAATTAGTTTGATAATATTACTGTACTGTATTATTGTCTGGTGACATGTACCAACGTTATCCTTAGAACCAAGTTTATAATTATAACTCTGCACTGTACATCCTATATCTCTCTTCCCATTGTCCATTGTATGATCTCTCTCTCTCTCTCTCTCTCATTGTGTTGAGACAGTGATCAGTATAGTGAAGGGAGTTTCTGTGATAGCTTTATGAGAGGCAGAGTTAGCTTCTAGCTTCTACGTCCATGCTCCTCTCTGGCATTCTCTGTGCCACTCCAGTTTTGATGTCCTATTAAAAAGACCCAAACATCAGACGAGTCACTCAAACCAGGACTCGTGGGACAGCCAGACTCCACGACATTGGATGTGTGCATCATTAAACACAGTGCCACTCACATTACCTCCCATCTCAAACCCATCGCCTGCCTGCCGGAAAAAGAAGTGGAAAACAGCACTCTCTCCACCAAAGATCTTTCCATACAAAGAGGAAGCAGAAAGCTCAGAGGGACGGGGGGAATGTACTTAGAGATATTTAAAGCGGAGATGGGCTTTGTTAAAGAGATGGTGGGTCCCCTGGGCTTCCTGCACTGGAATAAGTTTGTGGATCTGATGGTGTTCTCGCCCTGTTAGAGTAGCACCTTGGAGCTGACAGGGATACAATGGTATAATTATACTGCAGGGTTTCAGGCCCTGACATAGCTGTCACCTGGGAAGTACAGAGGAGAGAGACTAAAACACTTTTTGTTCTTATTTTTATTCTTCCAGGTGATTAGGGTTTTGTTTCCACCCTTGGTGGCAGCTTTTTCAGAGGAGTGGAAATTTGTTTTAAAGTTTTGAAGACTTACATGTATGGATCATGAGGAAGCCATACAATACAGAGCTATGAGTTATGCTTCTACGCTAGTTAGCATTGGCTCGAGAAACTACCTAGCAGTGGATACACATAGACTCCCAGTCAGTTAGTTACCAGTTGTGCTAGTGATAATTAGCAACTTCCTTCAAACTGCACGCAGAGATGTAAACATTGTATCCATAAATTAATCTGACTCTGGGAAAGTAGATAACGGGCTGCATTGCCAAAGCATCCATTTATGTATAAGTAGGTAACTGTAGTCCATCAAAATAGTTATAGCAACGGTTTATCAGGGGCGCAAAGCCCAAAGCTGGACCTTTCAGCCTTTTCAATCAAAAACAATCAAACATGAGTTACAGTGTATTGGATCGTTTCCCCAAAAATAAATCACTGTTATTTCAAGTGGAATTGTATCATTACTTTGCATATTTACCCCATTAAAGGTATTGATGTATCGCAGGGCCTATGATTTCATATGAAACAAAGGTGAAATGCAACAACACACCAAAAGACAGGCAAACACTTGATTGACTCTTCCTCTCTTTGATAAAGAGAGAGCGAACAGCAGAGTGAAAGGCGTAGTATGAAAACATTCTGGGACTCTTTTTACAGGTAACAGGGGTAGCAGTGGAGACCTCGCAGAGTTCCCTTTTATGCAAAGCAGTGGGAAGCAGTGTGTGGGAAATTATCAATTGAACCAGGCCTCTTTATATGGACAGTGGCTTGCGAAAGTATTCACCCCCTTTGGCATTTTTCCTATTTTGTTGCCTTAAACCCTGGATTTAAAATAGATTTTTTTTTGGGGGGGGGTTATCATTTGATTTACACAACATGCCTACCACTATTGTGAAACAAACAAGAAATATCGCAAAATAACTGAAATCTTGAGTGTGCATAACTATTCACTCCCCTGAAGTCAATACTTTGTAGAGCCATCTTTTGCAGCAATTACAGCTGCAAGTCTCTTGAGGTATGTCTCTATAAGCTTGTCACATCTAGCCAATAGGATCTTTGCTCATTCTTCAAGGCAAAACAGCTCCAGCGCCTTCAAGTTGGATGCGTTCCACTAGTATACAGCAATCTTTAAGTCATACCACAGATTTTCAATTGGAATTAGGTCTGGGATTTGACTAGGCCATTCCAAGACATTTAAATGTTTCCCCTTAAACCACTCAAGTGTTGCTTTAGCAGTATGCTTAGGATCACTGTCCTGCTGGAAGGTGAACCTCCATCCCAGTCTCAAATCTTTGGAAGACTGAAACAGGTTTCACTCAAGAATTTCCCTGTATTTAGTGCCATCCATCATTCCCTCAATTCATCCAACATTCCTTAAATTCATCCAACATTCCTTCAATTCATTCCTTTAGTTTCACAGTCCCTGCCGATGAAAAACATGCCGATGAAAAACATGATATTCTTGGGGTGATGAGAGGTGTTGAGTTTGCACCATACATAACATTTTCCTTGATGGCCAAAAAGCTCAATTTAGTCTCATCTGACCAGAGTACCTTCTCCATGTGTTTGGGGAGTTTCCCACATGGCGAACACCCAACGTGTTTTCCTATTTTTTTCTTTAAGAAATGTATTATTTTCTGGCCACTTCCGTAAAGCCCAGCTCTATGAAGTGTACGGCTTAAAGTGGTCCTATGGACAGATACTCACATCTCCACTGTGGAGCTTTGCAGCTCCTTCAGGTTATCTTTGGTCTCTTTGTTGCCTCTCTGATTAATGCCCTCTTTGCCTGGTCCAAGAGTTTTGGTGGGCGGCCCCATCTTTCCATTTTTTTAAATAATTGATTTAATGTTCCTCCGTGGGATGTTCAAAGTGTTTATAACCCAACCCTGATCTGTACTTCTTCACAACTTTGTCCCTGACCTGGTTGGAGCGCTCCTTGGTCTTCATGGTGCTGCTTGCTTGGTGGTGCCCCTTGCTTAGTGGTGTTGCAGACTCTGGGGCCTTTCAGAACAGGTTTATGTATACTGAGATCATGTGGCACTTAGATTGCACACAGGGGAACTTTATTTAACTAATTATGTGACTTCTGAAGGTAATTGGTTGCACCTGATCTTATTTAGGGGATTCATAGCAAATCGGGGGTGAATACATACTGTATGTACACACCACTTTTGAATTTTTGAAACAAGTAATTTTTTTCATTTCAATATCACTTCACCAATTTGGACTATTTTGTGTATGTCCATTACATGAAATAAAAATCAATTTAATTTACAGGTTGTAATGCAACAAAATAGGAAAACGCCAAGGGGGATGAATACTTTTGCAAGGCACTTTGTGTACAAATGGTGTATCTTCAGTAGCCAATGTGTTTCCCAGAGCCTTCATTAGAAACATGGCTCTAGAAAACCTTAGTACATCTACTAGCTATCCAGTCCACTCATAGAGCATCCAAAGTGCATTATTAGATGTTTCTTTGGCTTTCTGTGCCACTTTATTCACAGAAGATCTCTGCTAAACATAGAATCAAAATGTTTAGGCTCTCTGTCTGACTGTGACTGCCGATAACCTCAGAATGAGATTGACTACAAATACAAAGTTGACAAAGTATTAACAATTCTAAAAAAAACAAGTGAAGGATAAAATGTTGCTTCAAATGAAAACTGAGATGATTGCATTAAATTATACATACACTCTTAGAAAAAAGGTTGCAAAAAGGTTCTTTGGTTGTCCCCATAGGAGAACCCTTTCTGGTTCTAAGTAGAACCCTTTTAGGTTCCAGGTATAATCCTTTTGGGTTCTAATTGGAACCCTCTGTGAAAAGGGTTATACATCGAACCCAAAAAGGTTCTACCTGGAACCAAAAACGGTTCTTCAAAGGATTTTAGATACCTCCTTTTTTCTAAGAGTGTAGGCTACACTGGCCTATATAGGCCATTTCAATCATATCAATCAATTTCATGTTCAATGAATTGAGTTCTATTTTGTGACTAGGCTACTGTCTTTAATTTCTGCCTCAATGTGTTTCATTATGTTTGACAACATGTGAGCAATGATGTGCCCAATCTGTGATTTAGTGCATTAGTATTGGGTAAGCATAATAAGCTGCCTCAATAGCCTATTTGCAGCCATAGTTGGAAATATCTCTCTAGGACCTGATCCATCGTCAGTATTGTGGAATAATTCTAATGTTAAGCTAAGATTTGAATGGAAAGAACCGCTGCTTTTCTGTCAATCCTATCAGTATGGACACATGGTCTAACGACGCAGTTAGAGAACATTCTCTCCGCGTGCTTGTTTGGGAAACACTTTCAAAATAAATTGGCTCGTAAAATAACGATGCATCTGGTACGATCAAATGGGCAAATGGGAAATAAGGCCCTGAACAAGATGCTTATCTTAATAGAAGAAGTGAGAGCAAAATAACTATCATTTTTATCAAATCTGGGCCTCATTGGTGTGACGCTGTCGAGCGCAATTGAGTTTTTAAATGCATGTTCTTGGGCCTTGGAGAATGGGCTCGGCGGGGGGTGTCTCTCGACATAATTATCCTTCACTTACAGGTATTTCTGTTGCCAAGGTCTTTATCTTCTCTTGTAAAGAGGAAATCAATTTGTACAGATGTATATGAGAGATAGAGAGAGAGAGAGATTGCCTCAAAGGAAAGAGGGGGGAAGAAATAGAAAGACTGAGCCACACAAAAAGGCATTCTTATAAAATATGGACATGTCATTCTGAAAACTGAGGAGAAGTGTAGCTTATATATGATTCAATATTATTATAAGTGTATTTTGGTTTGTCAGATTGTTTGATTACATTGCCATCAGGATTTCCAGGATAAAAGAAGACTTGCTGTTTCACGTCTCAACATTAAAACCATTATGAATTTATGTTACAGACAACAACATTCCTTAAAATACATAAGCACACACTTTCCACTCATAATGCTCTGACATATCCATATCGTCCATTACACCTCATCCACTACAATCACACCTTCCACTTTCAACACATCTAACGGCTTCATGAGTGTATGGTGGTGGGAACTAGTGGTTCATTAATGTAATGTGTATTAGGACTATCTGCATATTTATACCCTGACTAACAACATGGCAGGCCTTGTCGGGCTCGAGCAGAGCCGTCCACGGTGTTAGTTCTCTTTGCTCTCTGCTAAATAACTAGCTCTCAGGAGGGGCCTATTCAATTAGATTAAACATCACACTGATTACCATTACCAAGCTGTTTAAACAGCACACTGATTACCATTACCAAGCTGTTTAAACAGCACACTGATTACCATTACCAAGCTGTTTAAACATCACACTGATTACCATTACCAAGCTGTTTAAACATCACACTGATTACCATTACCAAGCTGTTTAAACATCACACTGATTACCATTACCAAGCTGTTTAAACATCACACTGATTACCATTACCAAGCTGTTTAAACATCACACTGATTACCATTACCAAGCTGTTTAAACAGCACACTGATTACCATTACCAAGCTGTTTAAACATCACACTGATTACCATTACCAAGCTGTTTAAACATCACACTGATTACCATTACCAAGCTGTTTAAACATCACACTGATTACCATTACCAAGCTGTTTAAACATCACACTGGTTACCATTACCAAGCTGTTTAAACATCACACTGATTACCATTACCAAGCTGTTTAAACATCACACTGATTACCATTACCAAGCTGTTTAAACATCACACTGATTACCATTACCAAGCTGTTTAAACTTCACACTGGTTACCATTACCAAGCTGTTTAAACAGCACACTGATTACCATTACCAAGCTGTTTAAACATCGCACTGGTTACCATTACCAAGCTGTTTAAACAGCACACTGATTACCATTACCAAGCTGTTTAAACAGCACACTGATTACCATTACCAAGCTGTTCAAACATCACACTGATTACCATTACCAAGCTGTTTAAACAGCACACTGATTACCATTACCAAGCTGTTTAAACAGCACACTGATTACCATTACCAAGCTGTTTAAACATCACACTGATTACCATTACCAAGCTGTTTAAACAGCACACTGATTACCATTACCAAGCTGTTTAAACAGCACACTGATTACCATTACCAAGCTGTTTAAACATCACACTGATTACCATTACCAAGCTGTTTAAACATCACACTGATTACCATTACCAAGCTGTTTAAACAGCACACTGATTACCATTACCAAGCTGTTTAAACAGCACACTGATTACCATTACCAAGCTGTTTAAACAGCACAGTTGCACATCCTTTATGTAATAAATCCGGTTTTATTGTCAACGTATAAATTAAGTATTTAGGAGACGTACTGTAGATAGCAAGAAACTGCTCTTCGTTCTCTGTTCCTAGTATTAATGCTGAGATTATAGTGGAATAGTGCTATTGAATATTAGGAGCGAGCTGGACAGTATGCCAGCTGCACAGTCTATTTTGATTATTTAATGAAAGTGTAAATCTACTGATATTCATTATAATTTCCTCCCGCTCCCATTCCCTCTGCTAATTAACAGTGTCTTTGATTTGACAAGGGACAATCTGTGTGACGGATCGATGGTATCCATGCCAGGGAGCCAGAGAGTCAGCGAGCCACAGACACTATGGCTGAAAACAGCATTAGAGCAATTAAGGTCAGCATCGTCCCACTGTAGACTGGTCAAGAGCGATAACATCACTACAGCCCTTAAGAACCGTGCAAGGCCCTCACACCCACACACCCACACACTCACACACACAAACATACACACATACACAAATCAACTCAAATCAAATGTTATTTGTCATATCTACCAAATACAGTACAACTACTGTAGACTTCACCATGGAATGCTTGCTGACAAGCCCTTCCCAACAACGCAGAGTTTAAAAATAAAATAGTTTCACCACAGGAATACAATTATTATTATTATTATAAAACAACCAAGAATGGAGCAAGTGCAGTGAAATGCCTTTCTTGCAAACTCAGTACCAGATCAATGTGCAGAGGTACGAGGCTTTTGAGGCAGATATGTAGATGAAGGCATACCCACAATATGATGCAGCCACCACTATGCTTGGAAATATGAAGAGTGGTACTCAGTGTTGTGTTGGATTTGTCCCAAACGTAACGCTTTGTATTCAGGACATTGTTTTGTTGTTGCAGTTTTACTTTAGTGCCTCGTTGCAAACAGGATGCATGTTTCGGGAAAAAAAAAATCTTTACAGGCTTCCTTCTTTTCACTCTGTTGTTCGGGTTACTATTGTGGAGTAACTACAATGTTGTTGATCAATCTTCAGTTTTCTCTTATCAGAGCCATTAAACTCTGTCACTGTTTTAAGGGAATACTTCGGGATTATGGCAATGAGTCAGATTAAAATCTTGGAAACAATTTTTCTGTCTCTGTGTCCAGTGTGAAGGAAATTAGAGGTAGTTTTGCAAGCCAATGCTAACTAGCATTAGCGCAATGACTAGAAGTCTATGGGTATCTGCTCACACACACACACACACACACACATACACACAGCCCTGGCATTGGTCACACTCCAGCTACCCACCGGGAAATAACACCGAAGATGACACCATTAGTGTTCAGCTCTAACTGCACATATCAGATGACTGTTGGTGTCGTTAATTTAGCGGTAGCGTTTTTCTAGCATATTCTCTAGTTAGCGTGGAGCTGTGGACACTCAGAGGAGGCGAGGGTTGGGGAAGGCTTTTGTCAGGGGAGATACCGGACCTCGGAGCTGATCTCCAGACCAATTAGACCCATTAGAAAATGGTCCGGCACCGGCCTGTCTGAGGAGATGGACCCATACCGCCTGGAGGTGGTCAGGCCTGGGACGGACATGATGCCTCAGATAGCAGCCTAATGATGGTGATGGCTATGGCTATCACCCATCCCTGTCCATCTACCCCAGCCCACCCACAGACCAGACCAGACAGCTCCCAGGCCAATCCTGGACCATCACAGACTCGTCTCCCAGCCCAGCTCAGCCATGGATATGACAGCCTTCCTCAGCTCCACAGACAGTGCACCCTGTTCCCTTTATAGTGCACTACTTTAGCTCTATGGCCCCTGGTCAAAAGTAGTGCCCTGCAAGAGGAATAGGGAGCAATTTGGGAAGCAGCACTATGCTAAAGTCTGGACAGGCGGGGATTTCAAAGCTACATCAAGTGAACGAGCGGACATACTTCACGCCTGTCTGGAGAGCTGTGGATGTGATAGCCCCATGCTGGCCCGGCTATGGAGATGTCACTGACTTCAGCCGAGAGGCTAGCCCTGCCCTGACACCTCCCAGCTGAGCAGAGGAGAGGACATCAGATCAGGGATAATAGCCCTGCTAATGATATGACGGCTGGCGTCCTGTCTTTCTGGCCATGGCACGGTGTAGGCCAGCTGCTCTCTGTGTGGCCCAGCCGCCTGGCCCGGGCCTCAGTGTAGACTGCCTGATTCCCAGAGACACGCCAGTCTGTGGCCGGAGAGAGATCCAAGGCATTGGGGTAATCAGGCGAAGCACATGCCTGATGCTGCATTTAGGCCTATAGCCCAAAAGGTCAACTGGGAAAGAAAAGCCTGGGATTTCTTAGCGTCTTGAAAGTCTTATCCATTCATTTATCAAGCCATCATAGTGGTAATGTCTTGGACTTGCTTAGCATTTCATAGCATATCCATAGCAAGTGGGAGCTGTGTACATACAACAATATGAGTGGTTGTTGACTGCAGTGGTTGGGGAGAAAGAGGGGAAGTGAAACATTTCCCCCCTGTTTTTCACCTGACCCAATTATTGGTCCTTCGGTGGTTACTGTACTGGCATATTCTGTGGTTACCGGCGGCAACAAATCTCAACTTTCTACCTTTGGGATCCGACATGTTTTATATTCAGAGTTATTCTCAATGCAGGTTTTGAAATGTTTCCCTTTGTTTTGCCACCTCTGGGACTGGTGGTTGGGATGGAGTTGGAGGCGGGGAGAAGGAGGAGAGGAGAAGGATAAGGGGAGAGGGGAGAAGGAGTAGAGAAGAGGGAAGAAGAAGGAGAGAAGAGAGGAGAGAAGGTGGAGAGGGGAGAGGGGCAAAGGAGTGAGAATAGGGGAGAAGGGGGAGAGGGAAGAATGAAAGAGGAGAGGGGCAGGAGAGAGAAAAGAGAGGAGAGAAAAGAGGGGAGAGGGGAGAAGGAGAGAGAAAAGGGGTGAGGGGAGAAGGTGGAGAAGAGAGGGGTGAAGGAGAGAGGAGAGGGGAGAAGGAGAGAGAGGGGAGAGGGGAGAAGGAGGAGAAGAGAGGGGAGAAGGAGGAAAGGAGAGGCAGAAGGGTGAAGGATGAGAGGAGAGAAGGAGGAGAGGAAAGGGGAGAGAGGCGAAGGTGAGAGAAGAGGGGAGAGGGGAGAAGGAGAGGGGAGAGGGAAGATGGAGAGAGACGAGGGGAAAGGAGAGGAGAGTAGAGAAGTAGAGAGAAGAGGGGAGAAGGAGAGAGAAGAGGGGAGAAGGAGAGAGAAGAGGGGAAAGGAGAGGAGAGTAGAGAAGTAGAGAGAAGAGGGGAGAAGTAGAGAGAAGAGGGGAGAAGGAGAGAGAAGAGGGGAGAGGGGAGAAGGAGAGAGACGAGGGGAAAGGAGAGGAGAGTAGAGAAGTAGAGAGAAGAGGGGAGAAGGAGAGAGAAGAGGGGAGAGGGGAGAAAGAGAGGGGAGAGCGGAGAAGGAGAGAGAAGAGGGGAGAGGGGAGAAGGAGAGGGGAGAGGGGAGAAGGAGAGAGAAGAGGGGAGAGGGGAGAAGTAGAGAGAAGAGGGGAGAGGAGAGTAGAGAAGTAGAGAGAAGAGGGGAGAAGGAGAGAGAAGAGGGGAGAAGGAGAGAGAAGAGGGCAGAGGGCAGAGTTGCTCTGCTTTTCCTTTGGTTAACTTTATACCGAGAATAAAAAAGAAGTCCTGAAAAGACAAGACTATAATTCTGTAACGACATGATTCATCCAAAACAAGCAGGTTAAGAAACACTTATAAAGTATGCCAGAGAGTGGCATAGTCATTAACTAGTGGATATGAGGTTACATTGGAGTATTTTCCACCAATAAATAGGTGACCATGATGACAGAACAGGTTAAGTACATCCTCATCAAATACTGTTACACCAATATATAATACAGAACAATCTCTCTCTCTCTCTCTAACACACACACACACACACACACACACACACACACACACACGCGCGCACACGCACACACACACACACCTCTCCCATCCCACCAAGCCCCTCAGCATCTTACCTGCAGGCCCAGAGGACGGTAGGTCTGCCAACAGAGAGCCCAAATACGAGGTAATCTCAGTCATTCATGTTCCACTTCCTGACACAAATGATCTGATAATTCACATCTGAAGTGAATTAACATCTGTTGTTTGAATGGGGCTAATGTCTAGCCATTCATCAATTTCACAGAATTATATTGCTGACCGGAGGTGTGTGTGTATGTGTGTGCCTGTGCGTGTGTGTGTGCGCATGTGTGTGCGTGCCTGTGTGTGTGTTTGTGTGTGTGTGTGTGTGCGTGCGTGTGCGTGTGTGTGCGTGTGTGTGTGTGTGTATGTGTGTGTGTGTGTGTGTGTGTGTGTGTGTGTGTGTGTGTGTGTGTGTGTGTGTGTGTGTGTGTGTGTGTGTGTGTGTGTGTGTGTGTGTGTGTGTGTGTGTGCATGTGTGTGTGTGTGTGTGTGTGTGTGTGCCTGTGTGTGTGTATTATTTAAATGAAGGTCCATGAAGATTAATCAAAATCACCCAGTCAATCACATTAACTAAGTCTGTAAACCCTATGTTGATTTGAAGACATAAAGACTCACATTGACATCAATGTTAAACATGCTTGATCACAACACCTCATCCAGACTTGAATTCCATCTCCAGGGCTCAAATACATCCATGAATGTATGAAACGCAAACGTTTCCTTTATATTCACTCTGAGGCATTTTCTTCCTAACGTTATTGATTCTTGATCAAGGCAAAATATGGCATAACAAGGCAGAGCAAGCATACACTGCAGGTAGAGTACACTGCAGGTAGAGTACACTGCAGGTAGAGTACACTGCAGGAAGAGTACACTGCAGGAAGAGTACACTGCAGGTAGAGTACACTGGAGGAAGAGTACAATGCAGGTAGTGTACACCACAGGATTAGTAAACTGCAGGTAGAGTACACTGCAGGATTAGTAAACTGCAGGTAGAGTACACTGCAGGATTAGTAAACTGCAGGTAGAGTACACTGCAGGATTAGTAAACTGCAGGTAGAGTACACTGCAGGATTAGTAAACTGCAGGTAGAGTACACTGCAGGATTAGTAAACTGCAGGTAGAGTACACTGCAGGATTAGTAAACTGCAGGTAAAGTACACTGCAGGATTAGTAAACTGCAGGATTAGTAAACTGCAGGTAGAGTAATCAGCAGTGTGCCTGCAGTGTACTCTACCTGCATTGTACGTAGAGTCTACACTGCATGTAGAGTACACTGCAAGTCTAGTAAACTGCAGGTAGAGTATACTGCAAGTCAAGTACACTGCAAGTCTAGTACACTGCATGTAGAGTACACTGCAAGTCTAGTAAACTGCAGGTAGAGTATACTGCAAGTCAAGTACACTGCAAGTCTAGTACACTGCATGTAGAGTACACTGCAAGTCTAGTACACTGCAGGTAGAAGTACACTGCACTTCTCGTACACTGCAAGTCTAGTACAGTTCAGGTGGAGTACACTGCATGTAGAGTACACTGTAAGTCAACTACACTGCAAGACTAGTCCACTGAATGTCTAGTACACCGCAAGTCTAGTACACTGCAGGTAGAGTACACTGCAGTTCCAGTACACTGCAGGTAGAGTACACTGCAGTTCCATTACACTGCAGGTAGATTACGCTGCAGGTAGAGTACACTGAAGGTCGAGTACGCTGCAGGTAGAGTACACTGAAGGTCTAGTACACTGCAGGTAGAGTACACTGGAAGCTTAGTAAGCTGCAGGTAGAGTACAATGAAGGTCTAGTACACTGCAGTTCCAGTACACTGCAGGTAGAGTACACTGAAGGTCGAGTACGCTGCAGGTAGAGTACACTGGAGGCTTAGCAAACTGCAGGTAGAGTACACTGGAGGCTTAGTAAGCTCCAGGTAGAGTACACTGAAGGTCTAGTACACTGCAGGTAGAGTACACTGGAGGCTTAGCAAACTGCAGGTAGAGTACACTGCAGGTCTAGTACGCTGCAGGTAGAGTAAACTGAAGGTCTAGTACACTGCAGGTAGAGTACACTGCAGCTTTAGCAAACTGTAGGTAGAGTACACTGGAGGCTTAGTGAGTTGCAGGTAGAGTACACTGCAGGTAGAGTATGCTGCAGGCATAGGAAGCTGCATCTAGAGTACACTGCAGGTAGAGTACACTGCAGGTAGAGTACACTGCAGGTAGAGTACACTGCAGGTCTAGTACAATGTAGATCTAGTACACTGCAGATCTAGTACACTGCAGGGCTAGTACACTGCAGGTAGATTAAGCTTCAAGTCTAGCGCACTGCAAGTCTAGTACACTGCAGGTAGAGTACACATCAGGTAGAGTACAATGCAAGTCCTGTACACTTCAGGTGGAGTACACTGCTTTTATAGTACACTGCAAGTCTAGTAAACTGCAGGTAGAGTACACTGCAAGTCTAGTACACTGCACATCTAGTACCCTTCAGGTAGAGTATACTTCAGGTAGAGTACACTGCAGGGATAGAACACTGCGGGTAGAGTAAACTGCAAGTAGAGTACGATGCAGGTAGAGTACACTGCAAGTCTCGTACACTGCAAGTCTAGTACTCTGCAGATCTCATACACTGCAGGTAGAGTACATTGCAGGTAGAGTACATTGCAGGTAGCGTACACTGCAGGTAGAGTACACTGCAATTATAGTACATTGCAGGATGATTACACTGCAGGAAGAGTACACTGCAGGTAGAATACACTGCATGTAGAGTACACTATAGGGAATGCACTCTGCAGGTAGAATACACTGCATGTAGAGTACACTATAGGGAATGCACTCTGCAGGTAGAATGCACTGCATGTAGAGTACACTATAGGGAATGCACTCTGCAGTATTCAACATTTGCGTGTGTTTAGATAAAGGTGAGGTTTATACATTCCATCCTCATCTAACGTTTGAAGATAACACAATGAACAAGTGATTGAGGCTTCTCACTACTTTGCATAACAGCCTTGAGTAACAACGCAGATGAGGCTTCCCATTCATCAGTGATGTAATTATGTTCCTCGTCAACAGCTGAACAGGGAGTATTTATACTCTGAGAGGTAAGAAAGTGCATTTATCAGAAGCAATGTTCTCTGAAAATGTCTGCTTCTCAGGAACTGAGACAATTTAAAAAATGTGTAGTGAGTAATATTTAACCATCTACATTTGATAAACCTGACTATCTGATATTATAGTAAAACCAGGTGCAAACAAGTAGTATTTATTTAGCTGACTAAGATCAATAAATGGTCATGAGAAGTGAATGCAAAATGCAAGTATTAATAACTTTGTAAAATGCTTAAGTTAATTAACACGCAATACAATGCATTATTCTAGAGAGAGAGAGAAAGAGAGAGGCCATGTCCCAAGAGTCACTGAGGTGGAGAGAGAAATAGTGTATCTCACCAGCGCAGGTCAGGAACAAAGAGACAATGAATCTGAATCCCCGTTTTAACATCTGAGTAGTTTGGATTTAAAATCAAGATGTTGACCAATAGTATTAATGTAAAGTTAAACTCCAATCAGTTATCAGACCTACAGAATGTAAAGACAACAAACCCTGCATTGTTATTGTAGTCTTTTTTTTTACTTCATCAGTTTCACACAGATGCTATAATGGTGTTTTAGAAATGAAGACAGGGTGAAGAAAGGAGGGGCCGGAAGAGAGAGAGAGAGTGAGGGAAGCTAAGGCCAAATCCGGAGGATGAAGGGCAGGGATGAGTCAAATTCTAGAAGAAATCTATGCGATTCAATCAAGCTTAATTCTATTTTGATAATTGTCTGCGTTTGCATCTCTGCCTCTCTCCATAGGGATGCTGTGACTTGTGTATGAGACTGACAATGAAGTCGGTAACAGCAGCTGCTTGGTGCCGGGGAGCTTGTGTACCTCACTGCTCAAGTCTTGTCTGTCACATGTCTCCTAATTAACTAACATCTGCTTTCCATTTGCAGTTACACTGCATCGCCAGCTTGCCTCATGTGAATCGCAGAATCCTGACCTCCCTTGAGGTAGGAGCTCACTGTCAGAAGACCCCCGCAACCACCCAGCCACCTCTTAAGAGTGGTGCTTTAAAGGCCCTGAACACACTGGGTGAAACAGGGTGGAGAGAACACACACACATTACCACACACACACAGACAGAGTGTGCCGAGGCCACGCCAGACACCAGAGGGACCTTTGGGCGTGTGGTGGGTTAACCTCTGAGACTTTGGCTGGAGACGGTCCCTGCGATAAACATTCTCTGGTGACTTCAGACTCTTTTTCTCCCTGAAGGATCAGAACATCCCTCTCTGTGCTTTGTTGTTCGCCAGAGCTTGGGCTATTCACAGTGTGTGTGTGTGTGTGTGTGTGTGTGTGTGTGTGTGTGTGTGTGTGTGTGTGTGTGTGTGTGTGTGTGTGTGTGTGTGTGTGTGTGTGTGTGGTAATGTGTGTGTGTCTATATATATGCGTGTACAAACAGCGATGGGGATGGGCTTGTTGATCAAGTAGTTTCTGTGCCTGAATACACATCACAAGAGCACCTGAAACGGTACCAGGTGGCAACTATACAGAACAAAACATGCATTTATGTACACTGTATTTCTGCTATCTAAGTCAAATATTACTAAGACTTAGTTCTCAATAAGGGGAGCAACATATCACATCACTTACACAGCACTTCGTGTACATTTCACCTTTAACTTGTTTGCTTTTAATGTTGTGGTTTGACATCATGATAGTATGGTACATTTTAGTATTTAATCCACAGTTAAAATAGATTGTGTGGGATGCCACTTAATTCAAATCCCTTTTCCAGACAGCGACAAGCCTTAGCCACTGCACAGTCTGTTGTTGTCTACTCATCACTGTACTGATACAAATCTATATGATTTACTCATATATCAGAGAATATATTATCAAGACGTGAATATATACATGCATATCTTTAAATATATGTATGTTTCTAAGGTGACTTTAAATTACAAGTGCTAGTGTAATCCCTCAGGAGAGAAATCCTGTCCCAGTTTAGTGCTCTGACAGTTGAACTGTCTCTGTTTTTCCTCTGCCAGCTGGAAATACACAAACCAAACAACTGAGCAAGATGGCCTCTAGTCACCATATAGATGTGTGAGAGCTGTCAGTGAAAAGGCTGTTTACGCCCACGTGATGCTACAGTAGTATAGCATTACACAAACCCTCTCTCATGTCTGACTACACCACATGTCTCCTTATAATGTTTTAATCATGCATTTCAGAATTGTACATTTTCTGTCATATTCACCACTGGTCACACACCTTCTATCTTGTTTGGGAAAGGAACAAATCTATGAGGTTTTATCAAAAACAAAGGGTCAATTATTACATTAAAAAAACACAAAAAACATGCATATATATATATATATAATAATTGTTATTATTAACAGATGGTCCAGCCTAGGAAAGAAATATGATTTTCTACAATGATTGCATTCTCTCCCCTTTGGTGTGAAAAGTAGATTCAAGAACACTTTTAAATAATTTGTTCAATTTGTTCCACAGCCAAAGAAAAGCGTCTTGGTGGAAATTCAAATTCATTAAAATGTAATTAATATGCATCATTATGTAAATGAGGTTGCAGTTAATGAGTTCTTAAAAGAAGCCTTCCTTAATTAGTTCACTTTTAATGGCATCATCATTTATCTTTTTTCTTTGAAGCAGAATGACGCGCGGAACTAGCCGTTCCCAAAAGTGCCCACATTTTCAATCTTTTAATTATTCTTATTTCCTTCATTTATATATGATTAAGAATGCATTTAGAATATTCAACATATTTGAAAAAAATATTTTCTTACTCACCTATTTGAATTGAAAAGGGATGTCTCTTTAGATGGAAAGGTCCTTCAAATTTAAATGACGAAGAGCATCTTCTCTCCTAAAACAACACAGAGATGATCTCTCTCCATCACCTTTCCACTCTTTGAAAAAAAAGGTGATATCTAAGAACCTAAAATGGTTATTCAGCTGTCAACATAATAGAACCCTTTGAAGAACCAATTTTGGGTCCAGGTAGAACCCTTTTCAAATCAAATCAACAACAAAAACTTCAGATGAGCCGAGTACAACTGGCATAAACTTGACCTTTCCACAGAGGGTTTCACATGGAGCCCAAAAAGGGGTTTTCTAACAGTGTACAACAGGCCCTCATTAAGATAGTCTAGATAGAGATACTATTCATTTGACTTTAAGCCATATACCTTACGTATCTGCTTGATGAATAAGTATATATAGAAGTTGTTGACTTTATTACTTTATTGCTATTTATACAGTGTTATACATGGATGCTTTCTCTCATGGGAAATAAAAGACAGTGTCACAGATGTAACTAACATATGATAGTCAGACTTGGCATTGTTCCACATTTTTTTGTAGCAATGTGCTTTGGCTAATCATTTGAAATCTTCTTTCTGTCTACCATATCCAGCATTACCCAGCATTACCCCCGCCTGGCACAGCAGTGGTACACTGATGTGTACTGAGTCTCATATATCTCTCTGGCATGATTGTTGTTGCTTTCCCAAAAGTTGGTGTGCCTATTTATAGCAGTGTAGGATGGTGGAGAGAATGTTGTAGCATTTATATAATTCTGATTGATACGTTTTATAGGTGGAGGTAATTAACTCAACTTGAGAAGAACATCAGCTATAGACTCCAATTGAAAGTAATGCTACATAGGAATTCTAACAAAGTTGCTAGTTACATTATTACTACACAGGTACAAGAGGATGTTCATGTAAAGTGTTACCCAAAGACCAAATGTATCTGCAATTTTAAACCTATTGTGACTATTGTCACACGAAACTTTAAGAATACTTTCCTAATAATGAGTGAATTTAACAGGTGACATCAACAAGGGATCATAGCTTTCACCTGGATTCACCTGGTTAGTCTATGTCATGGAAAGAGCAGGTGTTCTTAATGTTTTGGACACTCAGTGTAAAAACATGACAGTAGATTACCATCTGATTTTACCGGTGTGAGGAATGTTCAACCATTTGAAAAGTTTTGGTGAAATAAATTCTGAGATTTTTTTTCATATAGAAACATTTTGGTTGAACGATCTCTGTTCTACCCAGTCTGTATCATGGGAGGGAGAGTGTTTCTGTTTTTCTATCTTGCTGAGGAAGTCCTTTATTACCAGAGAGGTAAGAGGCAGCAGCAAGGCCTACAGTACACTAGCATTTCATGTTGTCAGAGCGCACCTTCCCTCTTAATTGATAACCACTGGCATTTGATCTGAAGGCGTTCAAACACACAGTCTATCTTTGTGCCTCGAGTAAGAAAACCATCAGTTGTTGCTGAGCGATCATTCATTACAATGTATTTCCTACTGCAGGAATATCTCACCAGCTGAATTCCTGGACACCATGGGTAAGGTAATATGACTGTTGTAAAGAATGAGTTTGAGCTGGTAAAGTGTTAAACAATTAGATTGTTTCTGTCTATTTGGTTCATTTACACTATATGGGACTTTAAATAAGGGATTGTTAATACAGTTGAAGTCGGAAGTTTACATACACTTAGGTTGGAGTCATTAAAACTAGTTTACATACACTTAGGTTGGAGTCATTAAACTAGTTTACATACACTTAGGTTGGATTCATTCAACTAGTTTACATACACTTAGGTTGGAGTCATTCAACTAGTTTACATACACTTAGGTTGGAGTCATTAAACTAGTTTACATACACTTAGGTTGGAGTCATTAAACTAGTTTACATACACTTAGGTTGGAGTCATTAAAACTAGTTTACATACACTTAGGTTGGAGTCATTAAAACTAGTTTACATACACTTAGGTTGGAGTCATTAAAACTAGTTTACATACACTTAGGTTGGAGTCATTAAAACAAGTTTACATACACTTAGGTTGGAGTCATTAAAACTAGTTTACGTACACTTAGGTTGGAGTCATTAAAACTAGTTTACGTACACTTAGGTTGGAGTCATTAAAACTAGTTTACACACACTTAGGTTGGAGTCATTAAAACTAGTTTACATACACTTAGGTTGGAGTCATTAAAACTAGTTTACATACACTTAGGTTGGAGTCATTAAAACTAGTTTACATACACTTAGGTTGGAGTCATTAAAACTAGTTTACATACACTTAGGTTGGAGTCATTAAAACTCGGTTTTCAACTACTCCACAAATTTCTTGTTAACAAACTATAGTTTTGGCAAGTCTGTTAGGACATCTACTTTATGCATGACACAAGTATTTTTTCCAACAATTGTTTACAGACAGACTATTTCACTTATATTTCACTGAATCATAATTCCAGTGGGTCAGAGAAAACATACACTAAGTTGACTGTGCCTTTAAACAGCTTGGAAAATGCCATAAAATTATGCAGCTTTAGAAGTTTCTGATAGGCTAATTGACATCATTTGAGTCAATTGGAGGTGTACCTGTGGATGTATTACGAGGCCTATCTTCAAACTCAGTGCCTCTTTGCTTGACATCATGGGAATCAAAACAAAATCTCAGGACCAAGACCTCAGAAAAGAAATTGTAGACCTCCACAAGTCTGATTCGTCCTTGAAAACAATTTCCAAATGCCTGAAGGTAACACGTTCATCTGTACAAACAATAGTACGCAAGTATAAACACCATGGGACCAAGCAGCCGTCATACCGCTCAGGAAGGAGACGCATTCTGTCTCCTAGAGATGAATGTACTTTAATGTGAAAAGTGCAAATCAATCCCAGAACAACAGCAAAGGACCTTGTGAAGATGCTGGAGGAAACAGGTACAAAAGTATCTATGTCCACAGTAAAGGAGGCATATAGATATAATCTTAAAGGCCGCTCAGCATGGAAGAAGCCGCTGCACCAAAACCGCCATAAAAAAGCCAGACTACAGTTTGCAGCTGCACATGGGGACAAAGATTGTACTTTTTGGAGAAATGTCCTCTGGTCTGATGAAGAAAAAATTGAACTGTTTGGCCATTGTTATGTTTGGAGGAAAAAGGGGGTGGCTTGCAAGCCAAAGAACACCATCCAACTGTGAAGCATGGGCGTGGCAGCATTATGTTGTGGGAGTGCTTTGCTGCAGGAGGGACTGGTGCATTTCACAAAATAGATGGCATCATGAGTGAGGAAAATTATGTGGTTATATTGAAGCAACATCTCAAGAAATTAGTCAGGAAATTAAAGCGTTGTCGCAAATGGGTCTTCCAAATGAACAATGACCCCAAGAAACTTCCAAAGTTGTGGCAAAATTGCTTAAGGACAACAAAGTCTAGGTATTGGAGTGGCCATTGCAAAGCCCTGACCTCAATCGTATAGAAAATTTGTGGGCTGAACTGAAAAAGTGTGTGCAAGCAAGGAGGCCTACAAACCTGACTCAGTTACACCATCTCTGTCAGGAGGAATGGGCCAAAATGCACCCAACTTATTGTGGGAAGCTTGTGGTAGGCTACCCGAAACCTTTGACCCAAGTTAAACAATTTAAAGGCAATGCTACCAAATTCTAATTGAATGTATGTAAACTTCTGACCCACTGGGAATGTGATGAAATAAATAAAAGCTCTACAATTATTCTGACATTTCACATTCTTAAAATAAAGTGGTGATCCTAACTGACCTAAGACAGAGAATTTTCACTTGAATAAATGTCAGGAATTGTCAGGAATTGTGAAAAAGGTGTATGTAAACTTCCGACTTCAACTGTATGCCGGAAGGTTTAGGAAAATGTTTTTTATCAACCTACTCTTTTGTTTCAGGCTATAAAAGTCCAGGTATTTCCAATGAACATCCATTCAAATAGAATCAATGCACAACCAACACGCGACCAAAACTCAACTCTAATAACCAAAATCATGGTTGAGTGATGTGTGGATGTAGCCAGTTGTCTCCTCCTGTGATGTATAGAGAGACATTGGGCCATATCCTGGTGACACTGGTTACATTTGGTACCTAATTCAACCAACTCACCGAATATTTCAGTCCGTCAGTCCTATGAAAGAGCTCCAGCTCTAATATATAAATACGATTTTTGTTTCTCCACGCCAACTTTGGTCTTTTGGATTTGTCCCCCCCCCCCAAATTATCTCAACTACACATTATATGCGATGAGTGAACACTCCTTTGCAGTTAAGTGCATTGTTTGTGAGACCACGGATTTCGTTTTTCTGGTTTTAATTGCCATCTGTGCCAGAGAGGGAAAAAAGACATGGTGAGAGAGTTAACCAATTGAAGAACCTTTAGTTTGCTGCAAATGAAAGAAGAGAAGGAATCCAATCTCCAGCTAGATGCATTAGCGCTGCACTGTTAGCTATTATGTTTTAGGGTTTGGGTTTTAGAGTCAATGGCTTAGAGGATAAAGGGAACGGATTTCTGTACAGTATATTTAGGAAGTGACAATATGAGTCTCTTATTAAAAGTGGATGTGCCCGCTTGCATGTTGTCCATTTTGTACATCATCAAAACATCAACAGTGACGTTTACATGCAACCTCCTGTGTGTGGAATATGACTATCACAGACTATACACTCTAATCACATGATCATGTTATTCAACATACCACACTGTGATGTACATTATAGATGCCTCTTTGTCTTGGCTGACACTAGATCTCATTGGTAGGTGTCTGTAGATAAACTCCTGTAGGGCCTCCAGCCCCAATCCAGACATAACTGATCATGACACAGAGCCTTGGAGACGGAGTGAGGGATAGGAGGTGAAGCCATGTCGGGTAGACAAGGCCTGGCCAATAAGAGCGCAGATATCTGGGAGGGCCAAGCGGGTAAGTTGGCGTTTGATTGTATTAAATGTGATGTCCGAAGTTAGGCCCAGCGCCAGCCCCTTTATTGATGCTCTCTTGGAATAGAATGGGCCGGTGAGTGTGAAATGATGGAGTGATCATAACATGTTAATCTCATCCCTTGGCTTTTTCTTCTTCTCTGGCAGGGGGAGGAAGGATCGGGGGATGTGGAGATAGAGTGATGAGCTTTGACAAAGGGAGGACGGGACACGATTATTTATCCAGATGTTTGTTTGAATGTGTTGATGATTGATGGGACGTGTGTGTGTGTGTGTGCGTGTGCGTGTGTGTGTGTGTTCAGAGGTGGTGGAAATGCTGAAATTGCATCACACCTAAACAATCGTCCAGTTGAGGTCTGCATCCCTACTCTTCTACAATTCTACAATCTACGTCAGTCTAGCATAGGAAGTGACTGTTGAGAGTTAAACAGTTAAACTGGGCCATGTTTCTTTCTGTGTTTCTGTGCAGTGTGTTTAGAACAGCAGCGGAGGCCAGGCTTCCTTTTGTTCTAAGTCTGATGAGGAGGGGAACCCTGCTAGGCTGCTATGAGTGCTCATCATCACCCTGCGCAGCCCCCACAGCCCTGCCAAGCTGTCGACAGCACATTTCTCACAGACTGGGGGGTTTGATGGACAGGGTAAGGAGTAAGGAGGGCAGCTTTTGGTACAGAGAGATCTTTATCTTCCTGTAAGGCAGATGTACCACAGTGTTCTGCTAAGGACCCAGGGACGGAACGTTGGGTGAGAGTAGAACACAGAATGTACAGTAGAGACGCTTCTAGAACTGATGTGTGTTGTGGTGTCAACCTAGACTTGACCTTTTGTTGCAGATATACACACACATACACAGATAGAATCACAAATAACAACATTAGCCAAAAAAGTCTCCTTTAGAATTACACTGTTGAGTTTGTTGTTTCATGGTCACCTTGGGTTGTGCTCATGAATCTTTGTAAATTGTGGCACGTAAGATAAAATATCAATATTTCTTGTGCAAGTGCAGGCAGTCAATGTCAAAGGCGTTTTTTTCAAGTTCTGCATCAACAAAGCAATTTGTTTCCCTTGAGTATACTAATTTCTGGATTTCACAGTGGCAGGTGTTATGGCTGCCAGTCATTATATGAAAATCAGCAAAATCCTAACCATGGTGCTTATCCTCCTGACAAAATGGGACG
The DNA here is from genome assembly GCF_036934945.1 of Oncorhynchus masou masou. Lineage (NCBI taxonomy): Eukaryota > Metazoa > Chordata > Actinopteri > Salmoniformes > Salmonidae > Oncorhynchus > Oncorhynchus masou. Next base: position 15,762,523 of record NC_088243.1, on the reverse strand, counting down.
GATTCCTTCTGCCTGATTTGACAACCTGGTCTCAGAGCATTTTGTATTATTCTGTATGTAAATCCGAGACACAATATTTAGTATGATATGTTACGTTTCATATGGCACAGTATCTATTAATTTGTGGATGTCCATCACCCATTTCATATGATATGTTCCGAATAACAATTTTTATTACATGTTACGCATTCGCAAAAAAAATGATCATCCCAAATTTACATTTAGTGTGTTACATCTAGTCTATGAGACTGGGCTGGATTTGAGGGAGGGCAGGCAGAAGACAGGTTAACTTCCTGATTTGAGGTAGGGCAGGCGGGTGACAGGTTAACTTTCTGATTTGAGGTAGGGCAGGCAGGAGACAGGTTAACTTCCTGATTTTCAGGGAGGGCAGGCAGAAGACAGGTTAACTTCCTGATTTGAGGTAGGGCAGGCGGGTGACAGGTTAACTTTCTGATTTGAGGGAGGGCAGGCAGAAGACAGGTTAACTTCCTGATTTGAGGTAGGGCAGGCGGGTGACAGGTTAACTTTCTGATTTGAGGGAGGGCAGGCAAGAGACAGGTTAACTTCCTGATTTGAGGTAGGGCAGGCGGGTGACAGGTTAACTTTCTGATTTGAGGGAGGGCAGGCAGAAGACAGGTTAACTTCGTGATTTGAGGGAGGGCAGGCAAGAGACAGGTTAACTTCCTGATTTGAGGGAGGGCAAGCAGAAGACAGGTTAACTTTCTGATTTGAGGTAGGGCAGGCGGGTGACAGGTTAACTTTCTGATTTGAGGGAGGGCAGGCAAGAGACAGGTTAACTTCCTGATTTGAGGTAGGGCAGGCGGGTGACAGGTTAACTTTCTGATTTGAGGGAGGGCAGGCAGAAGACAGGTTAACTTCGTGATTTGAGGGAGGGCAGGCAAGAGACAGGTTAACTTCCTGATTTGAGGGAGGGCAGGCAGAAGACAGGTTAACTTTCTGATTTGAGGGAGGGCAGGCAGAAGACAGGTTAACTTTCTGATTTGAGGTAGGGCAGGCAGAAGACAGGTTAACTTCCTGATTTGAGGGAGGGCAGGCAGAAGACAGGTTAACTTCCTGATTTGAGGTAGGGCAGGCAGAAGACAGGTTAACTTCCTGATTTGAGGGAGGGCAGGCAGAAGACAGGTTAACTTCCTGATTTGAGGTAGGGCAGGCAGAAGATAGGTTAACTTCCTGATTTGAGGGAGGGCAGGCAGAAGACAGGTTAACTTCCTGATTTGAGGGAGGGCAGGCGGGTGACAGGTTAACTTACTGATTTGAGGGAGGGCAGGCAGAAGACAGGTTAACTTCCTGATTTGAGGGAGGGCAGGCAGAAGACAGGTTAACTTCCTGATTTGAGGGAGGGCAGGCGGGTGACAGGTTAACTTACTGATTTGAGGGAGGGCAGGCAGAAGACAGGTTAACTTCCTGATTTGAGGGAGGGCAGGCAGAAGACAGGTTAACTTCCTGATTTGAGGGAGGGCAGGCGGGTGACAGGTTAACTTACTGATTTGAGGGAGGGCAGGCAGAAGACAGGTTAACTTCCTGATTTGAGGGAGGGCAGGCAGAAGACAGGTTAACTTCCTGATTTGAGGGAGGGCAGGCGGGTGACAGGTTAACTTCCTGATTTGAGGGAGGGCAGGCAGAAGACAGGTTAACTTACTGATTTGAGGAGGGCAGTTGTGAGGCTGGTTAACTTCCTGATTTGAGGAGGGGAGGCGGAAGGTATGTTAACTTCTTTCCATCTTATATGTGTTTTTGTCTCAACAGTCAGCATTACTGATTCCAACAGTCTCCACAGAATTACTCCACTCTTTTCCCTCAGACAAAGATCAGTGTTGTTTGATACAAGCATTTTGCATTAACAATTAACAATGCATGACTATAGCCCCCTTGTGAAATGTGAGGTTGCCATAAATATAGAAGGGATGCCTTGCAACATTAAAGTTAATAGCATCGGGGAGAAGATGTGCAAACATGCACTGGTTGAGGAAAACAGTGAATCCATACTTCAGCGAATGCTTGAGTTATGCGCCGGTAACAACCTGCACGCAGTTGTGAATGTGTGGTAAAACCAGAGCTTTGCACAAAGATGTGTTTTATATTCTGGCAAACATTCCTATTGCTGTAAAAGAGAAGTGTGGGTCAACTCAGTCCCTGGCAGAACATATCCACCTTGTCTGAAATGGAAATGAAGGGATGACTTGAAAAATAAAAACTTAACCCCTTAAGATCAGTGTCTGAAGATATAGAAAATAACAAAATACAGAAACGTGTTATTGTATGATTGTCTTGTTTCACTTGAGAACAGCGTTCCTCTCAGAGGCGATAGAATTGTCTGCTAATTGATGAAAATATTTCACAACATAAACATTTTATTTTGACAGTTTATTAATCAGTCAGGTGTAAAAAAAACAATTGGGAGGTTTGGTAAGGTATGGCTACCATATGTTATTTCTGAATAACGAGATATTGTGTCAAAAGTAGTTTTCAGATTAATTACTGTGAACATGTACATATTGAAATCAAAATAGATAAATGTATATTCAAAATGTGTACATCTGCAGCCATAGTTTCTGCACATATATGTTTTGTAATATTATGGATAAAGATTATAACTTGGGCTGTCAAACAATAAAAAAAATAGATTTTTGTTAATTGCAGGATTTACTGTGATTAATCGCAATTAATCGCAAATTCCGAATTTGCTCAAATTGAGCTGCAAAAAAGTATTGATTTTGTAATGGTAAGTAATGGAAAGCACAATCAGGTCAATTGATAAAGCATATTGTGTTTCAGTGTATTTTTAATGATTTCAGACAACGAGATTAATCACACAAAAAAATGGTGTAAAAATATTACAGAAAAGTAACTGAAGTTAACTGATTAACTCTGCCAGCCCTAATTATAACTATGTACTCATATATTTAGTTTACATGACAGTAATTCATTTGTGTAGTGTTATATAATACATTACAATGGTATGAAGCAGTTTCATTGCAGTTATGTTCATGTCATAGAATCTATGTTGTTGTTGAGATATACAGTATGTTTAGATTTACTGAGAGCAGCATTCCATTTTGGGCATTCATTATGTACACTTGTGTTGAGCTAATTAAGTCAATCAGCTACAGAAATAACATGAGGAGATAAAGAAGAATCTGAAGTGATAGGGTGGCGTGTGTGTGTGTGTGTGTGTGTGTGTGTGTGTGTGTGTGTGTGTGTGTGTGTGTGTGTGTGTGTGTGTGTGTGTGTGTGTGTGTGTGTGTTATCTCAGATTGAAACACAATTGACTGTCTATACATGCACATTTTAGGAACATGTTCTGGTTAATATGAATATTGTAGTTAATGATAATTCATGATGACAGTAAGTACCATTTTTTGTTATTACTATTAATATTATTATTATTATAGATCACTTTGGTAAGAATAATTACCTAATTTTGGACATTGAACCAAATGTAACAATGAACTTGTCTTTATTATTCCCTGTTTCATTATGCACATATACAACTAATGGAATCAATCTTCGCAGAACACAAAGTAATTTATTTGAAGGAAAACCCACACTTGATAAATTATTTAAAACAACTGGGAGTACAATATGTTATCAAATCAGAGCCAACAAAGTCTTCTCTTTCTCTCGCTCCGCGCTGTCGGCAGGAGAGGAGACGTGTACCAGCCAGTCTTCAGAACTGGGGTGGGTCTGATGCTAAATAAAGAGACATTCCCTGCAAACTGCTTATGATTCCAGAATAATTGGTCAATTCCACATCGAGGTACATCCTGTAGACACTGTTATTCAAATGTCGCCTTTGTTGGCCTTGTTTACAGGAATGTTAATTGGGCTGTTGACACTCTCTGAGTGGACTCCTGTTCTCCTCCTTCAGCTTGTCTTATTTTCTCTCTCGCGCGTTCTATTTTTGTTGTTTGATTCCCTACTTCTGAATGAACTTTCTTTCACGGTCTACTTTTCTCTCCAGTCTCAGACAGTGTTAGTTTACTGAAGGTACTTGCTGTTGCATGTGAACGCACATCCAGTCTGCTGTAGTAATTTACTGTTCAATGATGAAATAGGAACGATTGTCGAGAAATAATGCTAAGAACGTTTTTTTGAACACAATTTGTTTTGATTGATGATTCGGATCATAATTCAATTGAATATAACTGATATGTGTAAATAAATAAAAACATGATTCAAAAAGCTACCATGATGAATGGAGGCACAAAACCTGAAGCAGCTGACGTTTTCATATTTGTTTTGTTTTGTGGGTTTAAGGCGTTTTTAAATTTATCATTAATTCACTTGAAAAAAATTGAATCAATAATAATACAAATAGTTATTTGAATAATTGAATAAAGAAGCAATTATAGTGAAAAGTTATTGCATTTTACATTTAGGATTTCTTCCACCAAACCATATATACATTTCCAAACAAAAACTAACAGATATAGCCTCTACACAAAAAAACAAACACATATAAGAAGACATATAGGCTACAGGTCTTAGTCATGCCCGTACACTTAACAACGTCGGTCCCTGCTAAAATGACCACAAGATGAAGTATATGCACACACTCCATCCTGCATAACGGACCTGTAGTGGTGTTCAGGGCATGTATTCTATGTTAGGGAGTGTGTTTCTATGTCCAAACTAAAGAGAGAGAGATTTCGCTTCTCCTCTCCTCTCCTCTCCTCCTCTCCCTCTCCCTCTCCCCCTCCCCCTCTCCTCCTCCCCCTCTCCAGCTGTAGCCTATATGATGCCGCCATGGTACTTGTGGGTTGGTAAATATGGAGGAAAAAGGAGGGGGCATCATTTCATCCTTCCTGTCATCACGCTTAACCCCAAACCATGCCACCCTTCAGCAACAGCTACAGCACAGGTGGGCACACCTCCGCACTGCCAGGGCATGGAAGTGGGTGGGCGGGCAAGCGGGGCACACAGGGCACATGGGGCTCGGCAGGAAGCCAGACAGGAAGCAGAAAGCCGACAGAGGAAGCTGCAGGGTGAAGGGTGTAGCGGAGGAGTACGGTGTCTACCATGTTGTGTCAGAGAGAGCAGTAGTCACTCAGACAGAGAGAGAGAGACGAGGGGAAACCACGCTCAGGCGGTCACACTCCTCACGGGACTAGCACACACACAGATACAATGTCCCAGTTACACTAACCCTACAAACAGGAAGAGGTCGTGCCACATCGGGCACAGATAGATCTCGCCCCTTTCCTTCCCTCCCCATCCGTGGCTCCCTGGCACAACCCGGCAAGACACCAACTCCCCCACCATTCTGCCATCAGAACACACCACAGCCCCTCTGGAAGCTCAACGTGTCACTTATGAACGCCTCTCTCTGCTGAATATGCTAACGTGGATGAAAGGATGGCAAAACTTGGGGTTCATTCGCAACGCACTGAATTCTTCATCTTTTTGTTCCTCTGCTTCTTGCCTCCTCTCCTCTTTTATTTGTTTCAAGGGCAGCTGTCTCCTCTACGGGTTTCTAGGCCTGAACACAGCCCTGTATAGTCAGAGGAAGGTTTTTCTCACACAGATATGCCTCAGCTGTATGCTGTAAATATGTAGGCCTCGGCTCAATCAAACCCACATTGCAGTAAGCAATGGCATATACTGTATGTGTATTTTTCCACGTGTCCAACAACAATAAGAAATTCTTGCTCTCAAGGTAAACCTGATGTTTCAGCTAAATCCCAATTGGAAAAACTTAAATGGATACCATCAAACTACTCTGACTTGCAGGTTCACCCCCAGACATTTGCTCTCACAAGAGCCAAGCTGTTTATCCATTTCATGTAAGCCTTATGTTGAGCATCTCGTACTGTCAGAATTCAGAATGGAGGTAGGCCTAAACACTTGTACTTCTGTGTACCTGGTCGTGTCACCGTGGTGACATGTATATGAATGTTTCTATCAGAGGTGGCTGGTGGGAGGAGCTATAGGAGGAAAGGATCATTGTTATGGCTGGAATAGAATACATGGAACTGGAGTCAAACATGTGGTTTTCATATGTTTGATGTTTGGTACTGTTCCATTTACTCTATTCCAACCATTACAATGAGGCCGTCCTCCTAAAGCTCCCACCCAGCATCCTCTGGTTTCAATACACATTGTCTGTTGTCAGAGCAATGCGGATAAATTAGCAAACCAACTTCAGGTGTCAGTCTGAGGGATCGTTCCTTTATCCCCATTCCACCATCCATCTGTCACTCCACACATTTTTCATGTTTTCAGATATGTTTTCTCCCCCCTTCTCCCTCCTTCCTTCATAGGACAATCTCAACAACAAGCAAGTAGAACCTCCCCCCTTCTCCCTCCTTCCTTCATAGGACAATCTCAACAACAAGCAAGCAGAACCTCCCCTCTTCTCCCTCCTTCATAGGACAATCTCAACAACAAGCAAGTAGAACCTCCCCTCTTCTCCCTCCTTCATAGGACAATCTCAACAACAAGCAAGCAGAACCTCCCCTCTTCTCCCTCCTTCCTTCATAGGACAATCTCAACAACAAGCAAGTAGAACCTCCCCTCTTCTCCCTCCTTCCTTCATAGGACAATCTCAACAACAAGCAAGTAGAACCTCCCCTCTTCTCCCTCCTTCCTTCATAGGACAATCTCAACAACAAGCAAGTAGAACCTCCCCTCTTCTCCCTCCTTCCTTCATAGGACAATCTCAACAACAAGCAAGTAGAACCTCCCCTCTTCTCCCTCCTTCCTTCATAGGACAATCTCAACAACAAGCAAGCAGAACCTGCCCTCTTTTTCTCCTTTGAAAGAAACCGATAACGTTACAGCGTGTGCTTAACACATTTCTAATGAAGAGCTGTTGTTGGGCTGGGAGACGTAGCTAGATTAGTCATTGTATAACTACTAGGGAGATCACATTCTCACAGGTACACCATGAATCATAACAGACGCCCCAGAATACCCAGACATCCTTATCCCTTCCCTGTCCCCATCCCTGTCCCTGGTCCCTGGTCCCATCCCTGTCCTCATCCCTGTCTCTATCCCTGGTCCCCATCCCTGTCCCTGGTCCCATCCATGTCCCTGGTCCCATCCCTGTCCTCATCCCTGTCTCTATACCTGGTCCCCATCCCTGTCCCTGGTCCCATCCCTGTCCCTGGTCCCATCGATGTCCCTGGTCCCATCCATGTCCCTGGTCCCATCCATGTCCCTGGTCCCATCCATGTCCCTGGTCCCATCCCTGTCCTCATCCCTGTCTCTATCCCTGGTCCCCATCCCTGTCCCTGGTCCCATCCATGTCCCTGGTCCCATCCCTGTCCTCATCCTTGTCTCTATCCCTGGTCCCCATCCCTGTCCCTGGTCCCATCCATGTCCCTGGTCCCATCCATGTCCCTGGTCCCATCCCTGTCTCTATCCCTGGTCCCCATCCCTGTCCCTGGTCCCATCCCTGTCCCTGGTCCCATCGACGTCCCTGGTCCCATCCATGTCCCTGGTCCCATCCATGTCCCTGGTCCCATCCCTGTCCTCATCCCTGTCTCTATCCCTGGTCCCCATCCCTGTCCCTGGTCCCATCCATGTCCCTGGTCCCATCCATGTCCCTGGTCCCATCCCTGTCCCTGGTCCCATCCCTGTCCCTGGTCCCATCCATGTCCCTGGTCCCATCCATGTCCTCATCCCTGTCTCTATCCCTGGTCCCCATCCCTGTCCCTGGTCCCATCCCTGTCCCTGGTCCCATCCATGTCCCTGGTCCCATCCCTGTCCTCATCCCTGTCTCTTTCCCTGGTCCCCATCACTGTCCTCATCTTTGCCCCTGTCCCCGTTGCTGTCCCAGCCCGCATACACGTGAACAATGAAGTAGCTCTTTATAATTCACAGACTGATTAGCATAGTTTTCCTGATTAGCGTAAGAAAGCTCTGGTTGGCTGCCCTGTAAAGAAACAATGCAGAAATGAGTTGAGGAAGAAGGAGGGAGGAATGTCTAGTTCGGGTTTATCTCTATATTTCCTAGATTACAGTTTGACTGTTGGCATTGTTGTTAAATAACCTTATTTTCCCGTTGATGATGTCAACCTCTTATCCTTCTTGTGGCAGAGCTGAGGGGACAGGAGGAACTTAACTAACGCTCACAGCACTGTGTTGGTAAAAAGAAAAAAAATCACATTTCAATATTCACACCAGGTCTCAAATGGCACCCTATTCCCTATATAGTACACTACTTTTGACCAGGTCCCATTGGCCTATTCCCTAATGTTATGAATGAAATAGGGGAAACAGATTACCATTTGGTACACACCATGATTTCCGCCCTTCCTCCTCTTCCAGTATCTCATTAAAGAGTCGTTTTTGATCTTTACCGCTGCCCTGTCCACCATGCGGTCAGTCTCTGTAGAGGAACGCACAGCCCTGTCTCTCTCTCTCTCTCTAACAGACTGCAGAATGTGATCTCTAGTGAAGATCAAATTGAACATGGAGGAGATGGTTGAAGTATGTCTTAATTGCGATGGGAAAGTGTAGTAATTTCCAACCCTGCAGAAAATACATTCAATTGTTTCTTCCACACCACATCATCCAATGAAGAGCTAAATGCTGAGTGCCAGGAATGAGACCAATGTGAGGATAGACTCACTCTGAGTAAATCCAGCTTGAGTTATTTTGAGTTATTTTGAGTTATTTCCTTGTGATAACTCATTTTTGTTGGTTAGTTTCTTTGTTTCAATGTGTTTGTTTTTGTTGTTGCTTTCTTTGATCAATTTTCACCTTAAATTATTTATTTTGTTTTATTTGAGGCATTACAGTCAATAAACAATAATTGTAATTTGATTATAACAGTGTAAATGGATTTTTCTCGGCTAAGACTTTTTTCATTTTTAATAATATAATATTAGCAAAACCTGCGGACTCTCCTTCACTGCAGCCGACGTGAGTAAAACATTTAAACGTGTTAACCCTCGCAAGGCTGCAGGCCCAGACGGCATCCCCAGCTGCGTCCTCAGAGCATGCGCAGACCAGCTGGCTGGCTGGTGTTTACGGACATATTCAATCAATTCTTAATCCCGGTCTGCTGTTCCCACATGCTTCAAGAGGGCCACCATTGTTCCTGTTCCCAAGAAAGCTAAGGTAACTGACTACCGCCCCGTAGCACTCACTTCCATCATCATGAAGTGCTTTGAGAGACTAGTCAAGGTCCATATCAACTCCACCCTACCTGACCCTGGCCCACCCTAGACCCACTCCAATTTGCTTACCGCCCCAATAGGTCCACAGAAGACGCAATCGCATCCACACTGCACACTGCCCTAACCCATCTGGACAAGAAGAATACCTATGTGAGAATGCTGTTCATCGACTACAGCTATGCATTTAACACCATAGTACCCTCCAAACTCATTATCATGATCGAGACCCTGGGTCTCGACCCCGCCCTGTGCAACTGGGTACTGGACTTCCTGACGGGCCATCCTCAGGTGGTGAGGGTAGGTAACAACATCTCCACCCCTCTGATCCTCAACACTGGGGCCCCACAAGGGTGCGTTCTGAGCCCTCTCCTGTACTCCCTGTTCACCTGCGACTGCGTGGCCATGCACGCCTCCAACTCAATCATCAAGTTTGCAGACGACACTACAGTGTTAGGCTTGATTACCAACAACGACGAGACGGCCTACAGGGAGGAGGTGAGTGCCTTTGGAGTGTGGTGTCAGGAAAATCACCTCACGCTCAACATCAACAAAACAAAGGAGATGATCGTGAACTTCAGAAAACAGCCGAGGGAGCACCCCCATCCACATTGACGAGACAGTAGTGGAGAGGGTAGTAAGTTGTAAGTTCCTCAGCGTACACATCCCAGACAAACTGAATTGGTCCACTCACACAGACAGCATCGTGAAGAAGCCACAGCAGTGCCTCTTCAACCTCAGGAGGCTGAAGAAATTCAGCTTGTCACCAAAAGCACTCACAAACTTTTACAGATGCACAATCGAGAGCATCCAGTCGGGCTGTATCACCGCCTGGTACGGCAACTGCTCCACCCACAACCATAAGGCTCTCCAGAGGGTAGTGAGGTCTGCACAATGCATCACCGGGGACAAACTTCTTGCCCTCCAGGACACCTACACCACCTGATGTCACAGGAAGGCCATAAAGATCATCAAGGACAACAACCACCCGAGCCACTGCCTGTTCACCCCGCTATCATCCAGAAGGCGAGGTCAGTACAGGTGCATCAAAGCAGGCACCGACAGACTGAAAAACAGCTTCTATCTCAAGGCCATCAGACTGTTAAACAGCCACCACTAACATTGAGTGGCTACTGCCAACACACTGACTCAACTCCAGCCACTTCAATAATGGGAATTGATGGAAATTGATGTTAAATATATCACTAGCCACTTTAAACAATGCTACTTAATATAATGTTTACATACCCTACATTACTCATCTCATATGTATATACTGTACTCTATACCATCTACTGCATCTTGCCTATGCCGTTCTGTACCATCACTCATTCATATATTTGTATGTACATATTCTTCATCCCTTTACACTTGTGTGCATAAGGTAGTTGTTGTGAAATTGTTAGGTTAGATTACTCGTTGGTTATTACTGCATTGTCGGAACTAGAAGCACAAGCATTTCGCTACACTCACATTAACATCTGCTAACCATGTGTATGTGACAAATAAAATTTGATTTGATTTGTAGAGATGATAGCAGTAACACTGGTAGGGATCGTAGTAGAACACCTGTATGCTTGTAATATCATATAATATCAATACTTTCTGTTATTAATGATTGATATCTAGGAGATTATATTTTAGCACCTGCCTGTATTATAAAATGCTAATCACAGATTATAATATGCTATATAATAAACCATTTTCTTATAATTTATAATTTACAGAATGCATCCATTTATTCATTTCACATTTTCAAAAGCAACCGTGCTCATACAACAAATATGAAAGCCGCCTCCTCCAAGCGACACTACATTTAATTTGCATATTAATAGACATCCTGTGTTGTTGTTTCTCTCTCTCTTGTCTGCGTTCAAACCTGAGAGATTATTACATACACATGAGAGTCACTCTCAGCACTGTTCAAACTGACACACAATCTTCATTTGATTGGCATATTCTATTTATTCCCATGCAACTGGCTCTTTGGCGTTTTTTTGCTTTCAGATTATCCAATAAGAAATGAGCAGCAGCACTGGGACCCGTGTTGCAATGATGTCACTAATTTGTTTGATGTGAGTGGAAGATGGTGAGAGATGTTGGGGGATAGTGGTCCCGGTAATAACATTACAGAGCTCCCTGGTCACTCTAGGTTAGATATCACTGGACTGTAGCCTCACAGGCCACCACAACAACAGCACCCTCTTCCTACGTGAACAGGAGGTAGGCCTACATGTGATAAACATACTGCCAAATGGCTAAATACTGGCTGAATGTTAAGGTAAATAGGAATATTTCATTTTCTCTGACAGGTGTAACATACATATTGGAGGTGATTCTCCAAAACCTCCATCTGACATCTGTCCCTGATTGGCACCATATTCTAGTTGAGAAACCTCAATAAATAGAAGAAGAAGTAGAAGAAGAAGTAGAAGGGCACTAAAATGAGTTAGATATCAACAACATTTAGCAGAGGCTCTTTGTCTCTTGCATTCTGATCAACGTCTGGAAGCTCTAATTTATGAAATGTAATTCTGCCCCCCACTGGTACTAAAAAGGTGCATACACACTCAGGAACACACACACACTTCCTGCTCTAAAAGTCACTCACATCTCCTGCTCTAACAATCACTAACATATCCTGCTCTAACAATCACTCACATCTACTGCTCTAACAATCACTAACATATCCTGCTCTAACAATCACTCAAATCTCCTGCTCTAACAATCACTCACATCTCCTGCTCAAACAGTCGCTCACATCTACTGCTCTAACAGTAACACAGATCTCCTGCTCTAACAATCACTCACATCTCCTGCTCTAGCAGTCACACACATCTCCTGCTCTAACAGTCACTCACATCTCCTGCTAAAACAGTCAATCACATCTCCTGCTCAAACAGTCACTCCCACATATGCTGCTTTAACAGTCACACACATCTCCTACTCAAACAGTCACTCACATCTCATGCTCTAACACTCACTCACATCTCCTGCTCTAACAGTCACTCACATCTCCTGCTCTAACAGTCACTCACATCTCCTGCTCTAATAATCGCACACATCCCCTGCTCTAATAGTCACTCACATCTCCTGCTCCTAGCAGTCACACACATCTCCTGCTCTAACAGTCACTCACATCTCCTACCCAACAGTCACTCACATCTCCTGCTCTAACAGTCACTCACATTCCTGCTCGAGCAGTCACACACATCTCCTGATCTAGCAGTCACACACATCTCCTGCTCTAGCAGTCACTCCGATCTTCTGCGCTAACAGTCCCACACATCTGGTGCTCTAGCAGTCACTCACATCTCCTGCTCTAACCGTCACACATATCTCCTGCTCTAACAGTCACTCACATCTCCTGCTCTAACAATCGCTCACATCTCCTGCTCAAACAGTCACTCCCACATATGCTGCTTTAACAGTCACACACATCTCCTACTCAAACAGTCACTCACATCTCATGCTCTAACACTCACATCTCCTGCTCTAACAGTCACGCACATCTACTGCTCTAATAATCGCACACATCCCCTGCTCTAACAGTCACTCACATTCCTGCTCGAGCAGTCACACACATCTCCTGCTCTAGCAGTCACACACATCTCCTGCTCTAGCAGTCACACACATCTCCTGCTCTAGCAGTCACACACATCTCCTGCTCTAGCAGTCACACATATCTCCTGCTCTAGCAGTCACTCAAATATCCTGCTCTAGCAGTTACACACATATCCTGCTCTAGCAGTCACTCACATCTACTTCTCTAGCAGTCACACACATATCCTGCTCTTGCAGTCACACACATATCCTGCTCTAACAGTCTTTCACATCTCCTGTTCTAAAAGTCACACACATCTAGTGGTCTAGCAGTCACACACATCTAGTGGTCTAGCAGTCACACACATCTAGTGGTCTAGCAGTCACACACATC